>NC_143430.1:1810500-2112250 GCF_059467195.1 Physcomitrium patens | reverse complement strand
AATTGTAAAGGTTGCTTGGTATAGCTAGTATCTTGTTCTATGTCTCCTATAGAAGTGACAATGGTGAAAAGACAAGGTTCTAGGTCTATATGAATGAAAATGAATTTTGATGTAATGTACTTATCAATCATAACTAGCTGAGCTCCAAAATCTAGCACCACATGTAAAGGTATAATATGAGTAGTATTGCCACTAATACGGCTAACAACCAACATGTAATTATCATTAACTTAGTATTGTCAGGTTGTGGTTCACCTACTATGTAAAAATAATGTATATAAATATTTAATGTACAATTTCCTATATAATATAGTGAAAGCCACATTATTATAATTTAGTTAATTATAAAATATGATTAGATTATTAATTTGAAGTAATTAGATTAAAAGAGATATTATGAAGGTTGATTTTATATTAATAATAGTTTTTATATATTTAGAGCCACCTTTATTAAATATTGGTGGCTCTTAAAATCTTATTTTGTTTCTTTTATTTGGTGTTTAGAGCATGTAATATATAAATCTTGTAAAGAAAAGAATTAAAAAGGAATTTTGGTAGCAAAGATAGTAGTTGGGACATCTATATGGATGAATGGAAATAGATGATGAAAATCTCCATTGCTATTAGCCAAAAGGCATGCCCAATGGACTTCAAAGAGGCTGCCTTAGGCCTTTTTAGGAATTTGAGTTACTCTTTTGTATAAATTCAAACTTTAAAGGCTAAAATAAAAAAGTTTAAGATTTTGGCTGTGATTTTGATACAAATTTTGGACGATTTGGACTTTTTATGAAAAAGATATAAGTATTCAAAGTTAAGGTGTGGGATTTGTATCTACTATCACTCTTTTGAATATAACTTGCATGTTTGAAATGCAATGAAGAATTGGCAATTAGGTTTGAAAAGAATTTTTTTTGGCTACACTTTTTATATACTGCTTGATGAATTATAAGCTTAAATGAAGGAGTTATAAGAAGTTGAAGCCATCACTTACTATCTAAAGGCAGTAAGAGACCCAATTTACTAGTTGTTGTGTTTTGAACCATATCTTAAGCAATTTGATAAGATTTTGGCTAAAAATTTCTTAGAATATATGCTATTATGTTAATAAATTTTATACACAAATTTTGCAGCATTTGAAATTTGGATTTTTGAGATATAGAAAAAATACTATTCGAGTGCTTGTAAATTAAGATTTAAAGTATCAACTAGGGTTTCTAAGATGCCAAATGATCTGTAGTAGATTTATGGTTCTTTTTTTTTGGTAAAGCTTAAGAATAAATTCTATATTAGTCAAAAAATTGAGAAAAATTGAAAGGTTGAATGAAGAAATATGAATTTTTAAACTTTGAGGAAAAAAAATCCTTTGAAAGAGAAAATTATTTTGGAAGAGTTTTGCTACAATTTGGACATTTTATGTCAAATTAAAAGAATTTTTGAAAGTCAATACTTTATATATATATATATATATATATATATATATTTATAAAAGATAGAGGTATGAAGCTATGGAATCAGAGCATTTTTAGATGCTTTAGAAAGTTTTGTGTATAAATCTTCTTAAACATATAAGAATTTTATTAAAAAAATATCTTTAGATACTATTCTATTTCTTTGGCTTTTATAATAAGAAAACATCACTTATTGAAACTAGTCCAATAAGTTAAAACTAAGCTCTCTACAGCTAGATACTAGTGTTGTGATATAATACGACTAATAGATGAAAAGTGGTGAAGAATCTATTATATTATAGAAGATCTTACTTCAAATATTGTAGCATATTATCTTAAAAAATAGACAATAGTCCAAAAAAAAATAAAACTAAAGATTTAAATACTACCTTTTTATAAAGTAGACTTCTACTTATTTTATAAGGCCATAAATAAGGCAAAAAAAAATAGATTAGAAAAATAAAGAATATGAGTATATATAAGAAAAAATTAGGAATTGATTTAAACAAAAATTAACTCAAAAGAACAAAAATTGATACCTGAAAAGAAGCAATTATCAACTTGGGTCAAAATCCGACCTTGAGGCACAAAACTAGATATGGATGGCAACTTGGAGGTTCTTTTGTAAATTGGAGAGTGGGATTTGAGCATAAACTTAATAGATTTTTTTTAGAATTAATTTTAAAGGAATTAAATATATAATTACTTTGTAAGATCTTTGCAAAATCATAGTTATTTTGGGTGACTCCAAAATTTGTGAAATAAAAAAAATATTATATTTTGGAGAATTTTGTGAGTTTGGTAGTAGATATATGGTTCAAATTTTGAAGACTTATGAAAATAGTTGTCTAACGTGTATGTTGTAAGTTTGAGCTAGATCAAACTATTGAATTGAAGGCTATTGAATTTTAAGTAGGTTGAGATCTCAAAAATTGGACTTTGAAAGACAGTTAGGATTTCTAAGATTTTTAGCAATCTACTAGTTGGATAAGAATAAAATTTGTGTCTAAATATAATAGACTTGTTTTTCTAAATATATGTAATATTTGAGAATAATTAAATAGTTTGATAAAGAGATATTAGTATTCGAAGTTCAACCTTTAGATTGGAGCAGGAGGGCAACCAACATCCTAGCAGATTTTAGGTTTTTTCTTTCATTTAGTAAATATGATTATCTTCAAATTTGATGTTTTTATTTCCAACTTATTTTTTGAAAGGTATGTAAAATTTTAAGTAAGATCAATGGTTTAATTGATAGATATTAAGGTTCTAAACTATATTAGGATTAGATTGAGTAGAATTAGGATTTGATCTAGGATTTGATTTAGGATTTGATTTAAAGTTTAGAATTTGATCTAGGATTTGATTAAGGATTTAATATTTTTTTAAGATTTTATTTAGGATTTAGGATTTTTCTAGGGTTTGATTTAGGATTTGGTTTAGAATTTTTCTAAGATTTGATTTAGAGTTTGGTTTAAGGTTTGATTTAGGATTTAGAATTTATTTAAGATTTTATTTAGAGTTTTATTTAGGATTTGATTCAAGATTTAGGATTTTTCTATGATTTATTTAGGATTTGATTGAAGTCCATTAGGATTTTCAATTAGGATTAAATTAGAATTTGATTGAAATTTATTTAAGATATATTTGTGATTATTTTAATTTTTTTTAGGATTTCTTAAGATTCTTTTAAGGTTTAATATGGATTTTTTTTCAATTCTTTTATAATTTTTTATTATTCTTTTTTTAATTTCTTTAAGGTTTCTTTTAAATTTGATTAAATCTTATTTAGTATTGTTAAGATTTAATTAGAATTTATTTAGTATTACATCAAAATTAAGTATTTATTGTTGCAATTTCCATTCTACGTTCTATAGCCAAGTGCTCAATGTATTCTTGAGCAAGACTTTACATAATACAAAACCAATATATTTCTAAATAGAAAATCATGCCATACGAAATTGTACAACTTTTGGATACAAATTTTGATGATCTCAAGTAGGTCTAAATGTAATATCAACTAAAAATGCTACCTATGTAGCCAATGGTACTTCACTTGAAGGATATATGTTCATGGCCTTCAAGTGATTTTTATCAAATATAGCAATAACTTTAGTTGTAAGTTTTTCTTATAACTTAGCTAAATCTTCTTATATTAAAGGCTTTATTATTGCTTGAGTTCCATTTTATAATGGCTTGGATACTTTGCCTTCTAAAATTTTATTAACCAATTGAAAGATTCATATTAATTTAAATTCTAAAGCTAATAAGTCAATACTAGAAAACATAGATATTTTTAATACTTTGTATGCTAAAGTATATATTGTGTTTTTAATACTAATATATTCATCTTATATTAAAGTTGAAATAGAAGACTTTGTTGCAAAATTAACATCCACAAGGCCAAATGATATAAGAAATTTTACATAAGTATTAGAATTTCTACAATTGCTTAGACGGCTAGATAAAGGTTCTAATACTTTACTTGTTGTAGGTACTATATTCTTAGTTGTTGTTTGAATATGTATGATAGTTACAACAACCATTTATTCTAATATACCAAATATAGAATTTTTTTGGAAAAGAAGAACTTGCTCTACTACTAAAAATCACATGAGATCAAATGACTTAACATAGTGATGCTAGACTATTGAATTTCTTTTTTAGCTCGGCAATTTTAGCTTACAAGGCCTTTTTCTTAACCAAACCAAGCCATTTGTGTGAATGTAATATGAAGCAATTATCTTGATTGTGGTTAAGCTTACCACAATAGATACAATTCAATTGCTTCTTTTTAGACTTATCTCCTACTTCAACCATGTCAATTTTTGGCTTAGACTGTTTCATATGTAAAGGTTTCTTCTTCTTGTAATAGTTAGGATCATTCTTCATATGATTAGATTCACCACACCCCCAACAATGCACAATCTTTTTAGATTAAGTTTCTTCTAAGCTACTTGTGGCAATTGCCATTTTCTTAGACTTAAACACATCCGCCATCTAAGCTACCATGTTAGTAGTATCAGATTAATAAAGTACCTTATTATATTTCTTAACTTTAGCAAACACTTGTGCTAACATCGCCTTATCATCATAGTTGAAAATAATTCTTGATATGGCTAATCTTTTAGTATATTTTATAAATATACTAACCTCTACTTGGGTTGGATCTTTTTCCTTCACCATAGGCATGAAGCTTGACATAGCACCTTCTTTAAGAGCTAAAATATGTTTTATGAATGTCTTCTAATATTACT
This sequence comes from Physcomitrium patens, assembly GCF_059467195.1. Taxonomy (NCBI): domain Eukaryota; kingdom Viridiplantae; phylum Streptophyta; class Bryopsida; order Funariales; family Funariaceae; genus Physcomitrium; species Physcomitrium patens. The sequence continues at coordinate 2,107,545 of NC_143430.1, read as the reverse complement.
TTACTTTATACAATTTAAGTGAATATTCTCCACTCTATTTTTTATAGATTTAGAATACCTCATGTTCCAAGTATTGTAGTAAGAGTTCAAAGGCATATCATTCATTGAAAGTGGGAGACGTTTAATACTTCTTCTTTATCTATATTTGAAATTTGAGTTTCTAATCTGATAAAGAAATACTTATAATTCTTTTTAAAAGTCTATTACTCACCATGTTTCAAGGATCATCTTTTATCTCATAAAATGTATCCACCTTTAGGACCTAAACCTTCTAAGTAGTATCTAATGCTAAAACAAATTGAAAGCCTTGTTAGTATCCACGTTTAGTCCAAAGTCCTCAATGTTATCACTATCTAAGCAATTTGTTAAAAGAGATTGATAATATTGATTCTTAATATATGCTGTAAAAAAATTATTTGGATACTGTTGTTCTCCATCCAAATGCGCCGTCAGATCTTCATTCAACAAACCCAATTCTAGTACTTGAGATTCACGTCAGGCAATTTGGTTGTCACGCTCCTCTAACATCTTCTGCCATTCTTTTGTCAGTTTCAAAGGTATCTCCGAAGGTGTTGTCGCTGAAATAAAATTTCTGGAGTAGAGAGTTTTGAAGAAATATTTTTGGTTTTCTATTATGGAAGGAGGGTAAGGAAGTCGTAGTAGGAATTGCACTGGAAAATCTCCATTACAACTTGATCCTACTACAATTCAAATGTTTTAAGTATTTGTACTTTTTATGCAATAACAGCAAGTAGTGGAACGTAAGGAGGCAATGGCTACTAAAGCCTTGCAATCTGTTGTTGGGTTTTTTCATCAATTTGATGGAAGAAATATTTTCAAGTATCTTAAGTATTATTCTCGAGAGATGGAGCTCAAGAAAGTGCCGGAGAAAGATATGATCCTTACATTTGAGCTTGCAGTTGTACCAGAGCTTCGTGAGTATATAAAGGGCATTATTAAAACTCATGGAGAAAAATGGGAGGATTTTATCCTTCAGCTAAAAGAAGAGTATTCTTTAGAAGATGCAGAAAGGGTGACAAGAAAATCATTTATGGAATGGGTCAATAAATCCAACAAGGGGTTGGTTGCAACAGAGTTATTCTAAGAATTTGAAAGACAGTTTCTTCAACTGTCTCGAGTGGAAAAGCTTACACTTGAAAATGATAATGTGGAGTTATTTCTTCAATCAGCTAACAATGATTTACAAAGAGAGTTGAAATTATTGTTGGAGGATAATACAGAGGACGATGGACTTACTATTGATTGGAAGAAAGTCTCCAAAGCTATGGGCATACTTACTAAAAGAGAGTACCAGAGAGGAAAAGTGGTAGTAAGGCAAGAAATAAGATCTCTACCAACTACAATATCTCGTAGGCAAATGCCAAAACTTGCTATACCAATAAGTACTATTCCAATTCCTATGTCTATAATTGCACCACAAAAAGATGTAATTGATGAGTTGGTAAAAGGAATGAAAGACTTACAAATCAAACTGGCAAAGCTAGAAGAGAAAGAAAGATTACTTGAGAACAAATCTGTATCAAAGCCAGGATATAAACAATGATATATTTAGTGCGATAGTATGGAGCATCCTCGAAGGAAAAGTGGAGATTTTGCTAATATTTTATGACAGGGAGTAATTTTATGGAAAGATGGAAAAATTACGTTACAAGATACAGGTGAGTTTCTCAAAACCAATTTTAGAAAGAGAGGGATGAAAAAGGTTTTGAAAGAGCATTTATCTCAACAAGCTATGGCATCAAGAGAAGCTATTACTTATGGCATTGAGACTATAAGGGAGAAGGAGGATGTTTTTGACAAGCATGTAAACATAGGGGATCTATGGAATCATGCTATTATCAACATGAATAAAAAAAAAATAATAAGGTAGAAATTACTTAATATAGCTATAATAATTAGAAGTACCACAGGATGAGATGACTCTGTAGATATTATGTTTGTACATGCTTATTTGGCAAAGTTTCAATATGAAGCCCTAATAGAGGTGAAAAGAGGAAGAAATGAAATAGAAAAAAATATAGAAGAGCCAATAAACAAGAGGAGATCTCAAAGGCATGTAGAAATAATACAAAATAAAGAAATACCTATACCACATGCTAATAGACCATTCAAGGCTGGGCCATCGATATTACATCCTGGAAATGCTTTACTGCCAAAAAAAAATAGGAAGAAAGAATAGAAGTTAATAAAGACAAAAGAAAGAGTAAGCATGTTACTTATAAGCTTCAATTTGATATTGAGGCAGCCATAGATTTGAAAGGAGTCTTGGAAGAAAGAGTATTGAATGCTAAAATTAAATTTACTCTACGAGAAATTTTAGGCATTACAAAGAGAGAGTTTCATGAAGTCATCATAGACACTATTAAGCAAAAGAGGTAGTTGACAGGAGAATCTTTTGTATCTAATGCTTTGGATATAATCTTGACTGAAGAAGAGGAACATGAATTGGCAGAATGTTGTATCAATAAAAAAGGATAATTTGATTTGGATGAATATAAGGATGATGACAAGGGCTCTGGACACTATACCAAAGGACATTGGACAAGAGCCACCACGGAGACTTTAGTAAAAATAGAAGACTTGGTAGAACCAGTAATTGCTCTCATTGACCATGGATCTGAAATTAATATTATGTCAAAAGAAGTCTATAAACATGGAAGGTGGCCCATTGATATTAACCATGGATGGATGATTCGGGCAGCAAATAATACATGAGGAGATCTTTATAGTGCTTGCCTTAATGTGAAGGTAAAGGTTGGAGATGTGACTACAAAACAAATTTTTTTTGTTGAAGACACTACTTCATATCCAGTGATTCTTGATCAACCATATATTACAACTGTGAGGATGGAGACCAAAGTTTTGGATGATGGATAAGCATGTGCCCATATAAGAAGTCAAGATGGGAAAAGGGCAGTGCAATTTCTAACAGTACCTGCAAACCATGAGCGCAATCGAGATTATTTACGAAGTGATTTATTACGAAGGATTAGTGAAGAGTTTACGGATTTTTGCAGGGTACTAGTGTAGAGCGGTGTCGTATGGCGTGATTTGCTATCTGAAAATACATTGGGTATCTAGCTGTAGAGAGTTTAGGTTTCACTTGTATATTATGCCTTAGCTCCCAAAAATCCTCTTTGCTTTGTATAAAAACTCAAAATATATTAAAATCCTTCAAAACATTTTTCTTCCCGCAAAGACCTTTTTACATCAAATTTTAGGATCTCATATATCTCGATCTAACCGTTCAGTTTGTTTCAAATTTCTACATAAGATAGATGCTATTCTTAAACTTTACCACAACAAAAATGAACCGTACATCTATCACCGATCTTTCAGCATCTTAGAAACCCTAGCAGGTGCACAAAACCCTAACTTATAAGCATCTAAAAACTATTTTCACTATATCTCAAAAACCCAAACTCCAAATTCTACAAAACTTATGTAGAAAGTTTTATAACAAGATTGTACACAATCTTGAAAATTTTGAGTCAAAACCTCGTCAAATTGTCTGAAATATAACTCAAATCACAAGTACAAGTAAATCGGGCTACTTACTACCCTTAGATTCCAAGCGCTGACTTCAACTGCCAATATCTCCTTTATCAAAGCTTGGAATTTGACAAATAGTAGGCATAAATTGTAGCCGAAAAAGTGCTCTCTCCAAATCCAGTCGCCGATCCTCGTTTGCTGTCTGTATGCGTGTGCAATTCTCCAAAGAGTGACAATAGGTCCAAAAACTAACACCTTAACTTTGAGCGCCTATAACTTCTTCATAAAAACCCCAAATGACACAAATTTTGCACCAAAACCATATCAAAAACCCTAAACCTTCTGACTCCAGCCTCCAAAGTTCGAATGGCCTCGAAAAACTAACCCTAATCCCTAATATGGCCTCGGGCAGCCTCCTCAAAGCCCATTGGTCATGATTTTTGACCAATAGGAATGGAGATTTTCATTATTCATCTCCATTCATCTATATTGGTGCCCTAATTACTCCTTTTGCTACCAAAATCCTTCTTCAATCCTTTTTCTTATAAGATTTATATAATTTATGCTCTAAACACCAAATAAAAGAACCAAAAGAAGTTTTCAAAGGTCACCAATGTCTAACAAAGGTGATTCTAAATATTTAGAAGTTACTATCAACCAAAAACAATCTTAAAAGCCACTATCAAAAGGAAATTAAAGTTACACAAATTCTATAGTAATCTTTTTAAACAACCTCTTCTCAAGGTAATAATCAAATTATATTTTACAACCAACTAAAATCTACTAACATGGCTCTTACCATGTTACTTAATAAAGTATATATTAAATATATAATTACATTATTTTTATATAGTAGCCGAACCACAACTTAACATCCACCTCGTCTAAACCTACGCATCCTCCGGTGTGTACCAAGAAGAACTAAAGTTGTGGTCAACATCATATTACCTCCTCAGTAATGTCTTCTTCAAAATCCAATTCTTCTTCCTCATAACTAGATAGATCAAATTCTTCTTCAACATCTTCGAGGATTAGTTCTTGATTCCGTTGTTTGAAAAGTTTTACACATTTTCCTACAATTGGAATTTTGAGTCTTGTTCCATCTAATTCTCTTAATACATATGTAACATTATCCAAAATATGTACAATCACATAAGGCCCAAACCAATCCTTAGAGAACTTTTTAAGAGTACTATGTTGGTTATCCAAGCTATTGTCATATACAAGAACTCAATCACCTTCTTGAATATCTTTTGGCCTCAACGTGTGTCACTTATCAAATCTATCTTTATTCTTCAAGCGCGACTCTCTCAGCTTTATAATTACATTTTTCACATCTTTAGGTCTTCTTTCTAATTGACGAATCCAAAGCACAAGAAGTTCTTCTTTAGATATATTATCTTGCCAAGGCAAGATACTCCAAGTAGGTATTTACTCTTCAATGGGTATAATGGACTTTTGTCCTTGTATTAACTCTATTGACATATATCCTGTCACTGAAGTCTGAGTAGTACAATCAGCCCAAAGAGCAAATGGTAATAATCTTGGGCATTCTCTTGCTCTTTCTTTGCAAGCTTTAACAATGGTCTTTACAATAGGAGGATGACCTCTCTCACTTTTAGCATTGCCTTTTGGATTATAAGATGTAATAAATGCTAGCTTAACTCCACATCTCTCAAAGAACTGTCTAGCCTCATGTGCATCCAATTCTCCACGATCAGCAGTAATTTTTTCAATACATCCATATCTACAAATCACATCTTTTAATAAAAATCTACAAACTCCTTCAGTGGATTTTGTTCGTAGAGCTCTTCCTTCTACTTGGTTAGATAAATCTTCTCGTGCCAGAGCCAAGTATCGCATTTGCCATATCCCCATAGGCATAGTAACTAGGTCCACAATCTATTTATAATGTATTGTAAGTAGATATGTAGGATGCAATCCATCTCTATGTCGAATCTTCGAGTATATCTGACAATTTTGGCATGATTCTACGAACTTCACCACATCTTTATACATATTACGCCACCAATATTTTTCTTTGAGCTTATTAAAGGTGGCATAAATACCTCTATGTCTTGCCTACAAACTATCATGAAATTCATGGATTAACTATTCTTGTATCTCTTTCTTGCAAACTACTCTTTGTGGCATTCCACTACCCCGTTTGCATCACTTCCATAGGTAACCATCTTATAAGAAGTAGTTATAAGCCTTCTGTCTAATTTGTTTGAAATGAATATCACTCCATCTTGATTGTCTTGATAATGTGCTTAAATAGCGACTAATATCAATCCATTCTTCTTCATATAATTCTTCTATAAATGGTCTTAGATATTCATCTTCTCCTTGTTATGCCCTAGAATAAAAGGTAGTACCTATATCTTCAGTATCTTCAATCAAATCTTCTTCTAATTCATATCTGGCTCGGAATAGCATATCTGCTATAAGATTATCCTTGCCTACTATATGTCTAAATTCAGGATTCAAAGATTTAATATATGCAATCCATCTTAGCATAGCAATATCAGGGGTGTTATAGTTGGTAATCATTCCTAATAGTAGCAAGCAATCTGTTTCTACTATCACTAGTGCTCCAATTAAATAATCTCTTTCACTTTTCATAGCTGTAACTATTTCCCATAGCTCCCGTTTCACCTATAGATAGTTTCTTTGTCGTTCACTTAATACTTTAGCTCCAAATCTAATAGCATACCTGTTACCTTCTTCATCATTTTATCCTAAAGTCCAACCAACAACTATTGGACTAATATCAACTGTAAGTATCACCGATTTGCCATCCTCATAACTTATTCTTCGCTATATAGGTGGAGAAGATAATAATTGCTTTAGCTTTTGAATTATTTCTATATGTTTTTTTTCCCATTTAAATATCTTCCCTTTTCGTAGCAAACTATAAAGAGGATCAGCTACATGTGCATAATGAGGAATCCATACACAATAAAATATGTAAGCTCCTAAAATCCTTTGTACTTTTGTTTGTCAACTACAAATATCTTTCAATCGTTGTATGGCATCCACTTTATTAGGATCAGGTTTGCGACCAAACCATCCACATAAATGTCCTACAAGAATAACTTCTCAAACTCCAAAGGTAGATTTAGCTCCTGATAGTGTCAAGTGAACCTCTTCAAGTCAAGATAAAATTTTATCACAGTGTGAAATATGATTAGATACAAATTTACAGCACCCCTTCTGATCCATTGTTTCATTTTTTTCTTCTTTCACACATCCTTTTATTGGAATATCATCAAAGAAGGGCATAATCTTTTCTAGAAAAAAATCACAAAGAACCTTATTCATTCCATTCATCATGTGAGCTACTGAGTTTGTTGCTCCTTGTGGCAATGTATACATCTTAACCAACCCTAAAGGTGTCCTCATAGTAGTAACATCTTTGCTTCCTTCACCTAGTTGAAATTGATCATATCTAGAATAAAGATCTCCAATAGAGTAAATAGCTCTACCAGCAAATACCTCAATAAATTCTCCAACAATTGGTCCTACTCCAATATTTCTAATAGTTACTTGATTTATTGGTTGCATATCTTGAATGAAACATAGTGTTCCATTTTTCTTTGATACTGTAAACCAATGGCTGGAATATGGTGCAAATGATGGCTTGAGGATCTTCATTTGTATCTTTTCTTTTAAAAGCTCCATAAGTTTAAGTAGATGTGCTTTAGGCACTGAAATTGGTCTTAAATCCCAAGGAACATGTGGGACAGTAAATATAATCATTGGTGCCACAACACTTGGATCGACACATCTAATTTCTAAAGGTTCAAAAGTAAAAGCCTTTCCATGCATACTTAACATATTTCTAAATTCCATTTCTTTAACAGGCAATAGTAAATTTGCAGATCCTATTTTCAACTCATTTAGTATTTTCTTACTAAACTTGTGGCCAATTTGTTTAGGATCGTGTAAGTCCTTCTCCTTCAAAGCTTGTTGAACTTGATGATTGGAATCACTAGGTAATGGTATAGCGAGAAGTTTTATTTTCCTCTCGACAGACTTGTACCTAGTTTCAACTTTGACTTCATAATCTTGAAATGCTTGTATAGCAGAGTAGAGCTCTCTTGAATGTACTTGCATCACTTGATCTTCATTTCCTTGTTCAACCTCTAAAAGTTCTTCCATAAAATCTTCTAAACCAGTGTCCATATATACACTTACTATCTTATCATCTCCATCAAGCACACCCACTCTTTTTAGGTCATTTTCAGATTTTTTCACAACTTTTTTCTCCCACTTTGGTAGATTATTAAGTTGTGTATAGATAGAAAATCCATTCTTAGATAATTCTACAACACTTGTACAAAAGATACTTTCTTTTTCAGGCGAGAGTACCTTCTTTGATGTACCACTACATTCTCACTATCATGTTATGGTTCGGGTATTATATGAAAATAATGTAATTATGTACTTAATATATACTTTATCAAGTAACATGGTAAGAGCCATGTTAGTAGATTTTAGTTGGTTGTAAAATATAATTTGATTATTACCTTGAGAAGAGGTTGTTTAAAAAGATTACTATAGAATTTGTGTAACTTTAATTTCCTTTTGATAGTGGCTTTTAAGATTGTTTTTGGTTGATAGTAACTTCTAAATATTTAGAATCACCTTTGTTAGACATTGGTGACCTTTGAAAACTTCTTTTGGTTCTTTTATTTGGTGTTTAGAGCATAAATTATATAAATCTTATAAGAAAAAGGATTGAAGAAGGATTTTGGTAGCAAAAGGAGTAATTAGGGCACCAATATAGATGAATGGAGATGAATAATGAAAATCTCCATTCCTATTGGTCAAAAATCATGACCTGTGGGCTTTGAGGAGGCTGCCCGAGGCCATATTAGGGATTAGGGTTAGTTTTTCGAGGCCATTCGAACTTTGGAGGCTGGAGTCAGAAGGTTTAGGGTTTTTGATATGGTTTTGGTGCAAAATTTGTGTCATTTGGGGTTTTTATGAAGAAGTTATAGGCGCTCAAAGTTAAGGTGTTAGTTTTTGGACCTATTGTCACTCTTTGGAGAATTGCACACGCATACAGACAGCAAACGAGGATCGGCGACTGGATTTGGAGAGAGCACTTTTTCGGCTACAATTTATGCCTACTATTTGTCAAATTCCAAGCTTTGATAAAGGAGATATTGGCAGTTGAAGTCAGCGCTTGGAATCTAAGGGTAGTAAGTAGCCCGATTTACTTGTACTTGTGATTTGAGTTATATTTCAGACAATTTGACGAGGTTTTGACTCAAAATTTTCAAGATTGTGTACAATCTTGTTATAAAACTTTCTACATAAGTTTTGTAGAATTTGGAGTTTGGGTTTTTGAGATATAGTGAAAATAGTTTTTAGATGCTTATAAGTTAGGGTTTTGTGCACCTGCTAGGGTTTCTAAGATGCTGAAAGATCGGTGATAGATGTACGGTTCATTTTTGTTGTGGTAAAGTTTAAGAATAGCATCTATCTTATGTAGAAATTTGAAACAAACTGAACGGTTAGATCGAGATATATGAGATCCTAAAATTTGATGTAAAAAGGTCTTTGCGGGAAGAAAAATGTTTTGAAGGATTTTAATATATTTTGAGTTTTTATACAAAGCAAAGAGGATTTTTGGGAGCTAAGGCATAATATACAAGTGAAACCTAAACTCTCTACAGCTAGATATCCAATGTATTTTCAGATAGCAAATCACGCCATACGACACCATTTGAATTTGATTGACTTCCCATTGAATCAGTGGAATCATGGTCTGATTAATGAATTATTGTTGCCTTTGTAAATGCCAACAGTTTTGGGTAGGGTGCTTTCCTCCACAAAATGTACATTGAACACCCGTTTGTCTGGATGATGGATATTCCATATCAAAATGACCTTGTCCCTTATAATTATTACCCCATATATAAGGTCTCGTATTAGAAGGCTTATGTCATTTCTCCTTATCTTTAGCCAAATTCATGGCCAATTCTTCCATTTTCTTTGTTAGATTTAATAACAAGGCTTCATTTGGATCTTTAACAGCCGCATTTGTGAACAACTCCGGTTGTTGATAGATTGGCGATATAAAATAAGGTGTCATCATTATTGGCGCTATTCCTTAGAGTGGTGTAGCATTAATTGGTTGTTGCAACATAACATTCTTCACATTGGAGGCAGCCATTTGTGGATAATTATCCATCGACACATTTTCCAGTTGTATTTGTTGGCTTCTTGAACTTGGAATCATCGTGGCCTCCACTGTTAACAATTGGTCATAATGACATTCTTCCCATACCTTTGCTCGAGCCAACGATGCCTCTACCATAGCTGATCGAGCCTCTTTTATAAATATTTTTAATTTTGGTAGATGCAAACCGTTAATTAATATCAACAATATAAACATATTTGGCATTTGATTATTTGACCATTTACGAAGTATATCCGCGATCCAGCCATAATAGGACTCTACAGATTCTCCCACAAACATCTTGCTATTCATAAAACTTTCTCGAAGCCAATCTTCAAATCCAATTGGTCTAAAATGGGTTAAAAAGGTGTTCCTCAAGGCCTCCCAATTGGAAAATCTACCCACTGGTTGTCACATATACCATTCAAAAGCTATATCTTTTAAAGTTGCTGACAACCATCTCAACCAAATGTCTTCAATTCTACCATTATTAGCCACGCAGGCTATTAAGAAGTGAGATATATGATAATCAGGATCAAAACCCGGCCAACCACTAAAAGTAGGTAATGGTGCCACACTTGTAGTTAGGTCTCCTACTGCTCCCATTTGTACTGCAATTGGTACTTCTGGCACTCTTGTAGCCATTGGTGTTATCACTGGTCTCCTTACTATTTGAATCTAAATTTTTCTTCCTTTGGTTTTTTTTGGATCTACAATTCCTTTTTGTCATTCCCGTAGGATATTTCTTATGCGTAATCGCTCCTATCTTTCTTTCGTTTGTCGATTAATTCTTTGATAATCTTCCCCCCCGTGATATTCACTCATAATCTTTCATTTTTCTTTACAAAATCAATAATGCTTTGAATTATAACTCACATATTTGTAATCCTAAAACTGATTCTTCTCACGTTCTCATTCAACATATAATTCCATCTCCCATACAATCAATTTCTAACATTTCATATTATTATCATTTCCCCGGCAGCAGCGCCAAAATGTTGTTCTCGTTGCGTTCAAGTTTTAGTAGACCAAAGCAATTGAACTAATACAGGTAGGTTCGAACATGAGGAAAGACTAATTATATGAATTGGGTCTGTTAGTGTCACAATTGACTATACTCTGGCTATGTGAAATCAATTATCAAACTACAAAATACCGAAGCTTACTACTTTTGTCTTAATTCAACCCATAATCCATTCTACGATTAAAAATTCAACAATACTTCTCTCAATCATAATTCTTCATAAGCAAATAATAAAAAAAACAAAGAGGTAGTACCAAGCTTACCTCAACTTACGACTCTCACAATCTAGCTCTTGGCTTATGACTCTCACAGTCTGGCCTTGATCGCTCTTTCCTCAACCTATTTATCCTACCAAAAGATGATCCGTTGGCCAGCAAATTCCAAAGATTATGATCCTTTGAATTTTTAACCATTTATTCCACTAACAACCTACTGTTACCAACTAAACTGCCTAGCCATCAGTCTAATTCTCAAGGTTGTCAATAACCAACCAATAACTTACTACAAAGTTTATTTATCTATTCTACAGATACTTACAAGTATCTTATGGCTAAAAAGATAACATGTGCCTACAAAACCACCAAGCTTTGTTGTTCATTTGAAATCATCTTTAAATCACTATAAATCCAACATATCGACAAACAGAAGGATTTCACTACCTATCAATCCAATATTATTTTTATAATAGGTTTATCATTACAAAATAGTATAAATACAAATTAGAGTAACTACAAAAAACCTCCAACAACAATACCTGCAATTATTGAAAGGTATCAAAAATAAAATCCACAAATCTACATTAGATTTTTATTTCCAATAACACATAAGTAAAAATCAAAGTAAACTAGAGTAACCAACACCTACCTATAGTTGAAAATCACAAATTTTAGAAATTATAATAATAAAAGATAATTGCAATAAAATAAAACATGGAAAAGTGAGAAAAAATCAAAAAATTATTTAAAAAGCAATCAATATTTAATAAATATCACTTCAATGCTCTAAATAGCCTCTACTTTTAAAATAAACTTTTTGGACCTCTTCTATAAAAAATTGACTCAAAAATAATCAAATTTGGACTCCATATGCATTTGGAGTGAGCTTTCAAACTTGATAATTGATAGTTTTGGATAATATGTATGTGTATGTGTATTTTTATTTTATTTTATTTTATTTTTAATTCCTATAACTATACAATAAAGCCTATGACTAAGGACCTTTCACCATGGTCCTATGATTGCAACATCTTTCACTATATACTGATGCTTGAGCCATTGTTTGTTCTCATCTACCATTGTCTGTTATTGCAAATTCTTGTTATTTTTTTCGCAACTTATACTAATCCTTATGCTGCAGTGCCTTATATAAAACATCTTGCTAAGCAATCTTAAGATTGTATCCAATGCCAAATCCCAAGCTCTTGTATTGCCTTATACTCTATTGTAGTATTGCTCTAATATTATAGTATGTATTTTGACCCAATACTATTGGTTCCAATGTCTAGTATACAATATTGTACTCCAATGCCACAATAGTAATTTAATTGGTTCTAGTACATAGTAGTGCCCAAAACCTAGCAACAAATATAAAAGCTAAATTGTAATTTTTTTTTTTTTTTTTTTTTGATCTACTTCATTCTAACTTGTTATATCACAAATTGAAAAAAAAAGAAAGATTCTTGTCAAGTGAAAGATTAGAAATCTACACTAAACTAAGTCAAAGATTTTTCTCCACTTAAGTACTCAAAGTCTAATTGATATAAATAAATCAACTAACGAAAAAACTATCAATGGATGAAAAACTACTTATCAAATTAAATTACATTCATCCAATCAAATTTGGCACTCAATGCCATATGGCATGACAATGAAGATCCATCTCATATTCAACGTATATCTTTTTGAGCCATATAAGATGGTGAATATTTCAAAAAAAAGACAAATGCCACCTCTTTCAATAGAAGTGGATAACAATAAAGAATTTGAGGTAGAAGAAGTTTTAGACTCAAAAAGATATCAAAATAGATTGAAATATCTTATTCATTGGCATGAATATGATATTAGTGAATGTACATGAGAGCCAATAAAGAATCTTACAAATGCAGCAAAGAAGGTTGATGCTTTTCATTGACAATATCCATCAAAATCAAAATAAAGTATAGCAAATCTTTGTTATAAAAGAAACAAGATTTAAGAAAAATAACATTATATTTTTTATCTTTTTTTATAATATATATATGGCACTAAAAAAATAGAGATAAACAACCAACAAATTCCATACAAGAACTATTATTTACTAACTTATTTGACAAAATATTGTAATTTTTATAGTCTTTAAGTTGATGTAATTGAGATGAAGATCCTCAAGAATGACATGTTCTTCTTTGAATAGATGATAAAATACAAAGATTTTGGTATCATGACCTTAGAAGAGATTTTCAATGTTATGTGATTTTATTGGATGTAGAAACAATTCTTGATGGTTTTATAAATATATTGTTTGAAAGAAGTTGTAAAGATTTCAATAATGATCATATAATAGGGTAGTCTTCTTATCTTAGAATGGGACATTAATTATGGCTAAGAGGACCTATGAACTATATTCAAAAGAAACAAAGATCAAAGTATATAAGAAATATAATTTGTCACATCTTAGACTTCATTAATATGTAATTAGTGCTCCTTATAGAACTTATATCTAGAAGAACGGATGATGTCACAATGTTGTATTGTGTGGTTTTTTATCTAAGAATATACTAGGTACCTAGCTATAGAGAGTTTAGTTTTAACTTATTGGCCAAACTCTAATAAGTTATTTAATCTTTAAAGTAGAAGATAAATAAATATTACAATATCAAAAAGATATCATATTAATAAAATATTTTATATTTAAGAAGGTTTGTACATAAGGCTTTCTAAAATATCTAAGAATTTCCTAAAATTCTTGGTTATACCTAATCATAACTAACTATTTGCTGGTAAGTTAGATTTTCAATAATTCCAAAGAAAATCCATAATCTTCTTTCAAAAACTCATCTTTATATCAAAATTTAACCATATCTCTATATATCCACCTTCAACACGTATATATATATAAATATATATATATATATATATATATATATATGTAGTCTTGAATTCCAAAAAAAATTCCTTTATATAGTATAAAATACTCAAATTATAATAAAATTCTTTCAAAACATACTTTTTCTTCAAAGGTTTTTTTCTTCCTGAACTTTAGAAATTCATATCTCTTGATTCAATTATTCAATTTTTTTCAAATTTACAAATAATATAGGATTTATTCTCAAGTATTACTACAAAAAATATTCAATGATAAATTTGCAACTAATTGTCTGGCATGTTAAAAATCTTAGCAAATGCTTCAAATCCTAATTTACAAAGACTTGAGTACTATTTTCTTCATATCTCAAAAATCCAAAATCCAAATTCCATAAAATTTATATATAAAGTTTATTAACATAATTACACAAATTTTTAGAAATTTTACGCTAAATTCTTATCAAATTGCTCAAGATATAGCTCAAAACACAACCACTAGTCAATCGAGTCACTACTCTTAGATTTGCAAGCACTGATTTCAACCTCCAATATCTCTTTTATCCCATCAATCCATCAAGCAATATGCCAAAATTGTAGCCAAAAAAGTGCTCTCTCCAACCTCACTTGTGGATCCTCTGTTGCTTTCCATACTCGTGCGTTATACCCAAAAGAATGACAGTAGGTACAAAATCAACACCTCGACTTTGAGCACCTTTATCTCCTTTGTAAAAATTCCAATTGACTCAAAATTTGAACCAAAACTATAGCCAAAATCTATAACTTGCTGATCGTGGCCTCCAAAAGCTCGAATGGCTAAAACATGTAATCCTAATCTCTAATATGGCCTCAAGCAACCTCCTTGAAGTCCATTGGTCATGATTTTTGACCAATAGGAATGGAGATTTTCATCATCCATTTCCATTTATCTATATGGATGCCCTAAACTCTCTTTTTGCTATCAAAATCCTTCTTCAACTCTCTTCTTTATAAGATTTATACAATATATGTTTTAAATACAGTATAAAAGAAACAAAATAAGACTTTAAGGATCACCAATATCTAATAAAGGTGACTCTAAATATTTAAAAGTTACTACTAATAAGATCAACCTCAAAGTCAATTTCAAAAGAAAATAAAGTTATATAAATTCTAATAAAAGTCCTATTAAACTATCTCTTTTTGAGGTAGTAATCTATCCACATCCTATAACCAACAAAAATCTATTAACATGGCTTTCACCATGTTATCTAGTATATTTTATATTAAATATATAAATATATTATTTTCATATGATAGCTAAACCACAACACAACAATAGACATATATATTTATTCTAATAATTATTTATATGATTAAATAGAAGTAAATAAATATAAATTAATTGAATATTATCTTGTGAAAAAACTTCTTAGAGATTTTATAGATACAACTTTGACTTTATACGTATTTGTAGTTGATTGATAGGTTAGAAACTTGATCCACAAATTAGCTACATGTTACATGCCTTTGTAGCTTATATAACAAGCTAACTATGTGGCACACATATAAAAAACTTGGCTTGTAAGTTAAAACATGGATTTCATAATTTAAACATGTGTTGTAGGTCCTAAAGCACGTTGCTACATAGCTCCTAGTTAGATAGTATATATGGAATAAGAATAAAGTCTTTTTTACTCTTGTCAATATTTTTTAGTCCTTATTCTTGTTTCAAGACTTTTTAGTCTTCTTGTCTTTGATAATAGCTATTCTAGTTTCAATACTATATTAGTTTTGAGTGAATATCTATTCTTTTTAAGTTATATAAGAATATATTGAATTTTTGGTTCTTTGAGATTCATGTTTTTGACAACATATCATGAAGGAACTTTAATCATATTTTCTTATTCAAAAGTATCTTAGATATAATTGACTAGTAGAATCAATATTTTTAAGCTAATTCTTCTAACATTTTTTTTAGATTATCAACTTTTTATTGACAAAAGTCTTTTTTGTTGAATATTTTTAATTAAACATACTTTGATGGCATAGTTTAGATTTATACTATAATTGAATAAAATAAATTTTAATACAAATATACATATATATATATATATATATATATATGTATAAAGATATTATTTTTTAAAATCCAAAAGATATCACTAAAAGCAAGTATAGTATATTACAAGGGCTTCAAAGATGTACTAAAGAAGATGTAGTGCATAAAGATGTAAGATATCTTATGTAAAGACATACAAGACAAAAGAAGATAAATAAACAAAGTAGTATCATGGCATCTTAAAATATAAGTAATAAGTAATTTTTAGAAAAACTTAACTAAAAAAATTAAATATTCATATTCAAAAAAAATCACTTATGAACATTGATGAAAATTAGACCTTAAGGCAAAAATCACGCCCTTATAGCAAATCTGAGGTTCTTTTACTAATTAAAGAGCAAAGTTATTGATGTAACTTTAAGAAGGTTGTTTTAGCATTGGTTATTAGTAATTTGGATTAATTATAAGTTTTTGAGAGCTTTTCAAAGTCATAGATGTTTTTAATGATTTTAGATTTTGAAAAATAAGGCTTACATATTTAAAAAATTTGTGAATATTATAGCTAATAGAAAGGTGAAAATTTGTTAGTTTGTGCATGTGATTTTTTTGAATGTATTTAATAAATTGTAGATTAAATAATAGTTGGATTGAATAATATTGGAATTTGATTAAAATAGGATCTCAAATATTTGATTTTTAAGGTCATTGAGAGTTTTTGTCATCTTAAATAATTTTCCAATTCAATTGAAGCAAAATTTTATAAAAGAGTAGTGACCTTAGTTTTTTAAAACTATGCCAATTTGAAAAGCAAGTGAATAATTCAATAAGAGATTATTGATATTAGAAGCTCAATATCTAAGTTAGAGAAGGAAGACAACTAGTATATGAATAAAATTGGAGCTATTTTTTTCAATTTATAGATTCAATTTTTATAAAATAGTGCAGTTGTGATAAGAATATACATAAATGAAAATTAGTTCTTTTAAATTTTATTCAGGTAAATCCTAGTAATAATTTAATTAACAAAATATAAGAGAAAGATTTTACATAATATACAATTAGTTTGTTATAGTCAATTTCTTAGAAGTAAAGAAGTTGTTGGCTGTATAGAAAAGTTGATAATATACTATGTAGTCAATATTGACTGTATATATTCAAAACATTAAATAATTAAAACATCCAATTTAATTAATATATATAGTCAATATTGACTACATAGTATATTATCAAATTTTCTATGCAGCCAACAACTTCTTTACTTCTAAGAAATTGACTATAACAAACTAATTGTGTATTATGTAAAATCTTTCTCTTATATTTAGTTAATTAAATTATTACTAGGATTTACCTGAATAAAATTTAAAAGAACTAATTTTCATTTATGTATATTCTTATCACAACTGCACTATTTTATAAAAATTGAATCTATAAATTGAAAAAAAAAAACACTCAAAAAACACAAACACAATTATTAAGAGCTTTCCTCAGACAAGAATGTGACAGCTCGATCTTAGGCACTTCTGAACAAATTCCTAGTTGTATATGCAAGATTATCAACCTAGAAAGTTCAGAAAGGTATCAAAAAACCTTGTCCAACAAAGCATTTTATTGCAATTTTATCAATCCATTTAAAATAATATCCTCTCATGAGCTCTGAAAGTTGGATATTGAAAGTTCTCTTCACAATATTGTAAGTAAATATTTTGGTACTCACGAGGTGTCCAAATCTTCTGTTGACAGTGTTAATAAAAAAATAAATAAAAATAAAAAAGGCCTGCAATATGAGAACATGTATTCACTTGGTTGTATAATAGCTGCTTCAATCAACAATTTGTTTTGGATTTCTATGCTCATCAACAAAGATACTCACTTCATCAAAACCATCATTCTTTTGCCCACCAAATATATTCTATGCGTATTAACATTTTTCTTGATAATTCAAACTGCCTAACACCATACACGCGTTAACCCTTTTTCCAGGTAATAAGTGTCAATTCCTTTCCAACAGTTGGCATAAGAAAGATGGTCAAAGAATGAAATTCTCTGGCTTGGGCAAATGAAGCTACATCCAAATATGGATCTCCAAACAATACAATCCAGAGACTGCTGCACTACGTTGCTGACAGGCCACTTCTGGCAAACTGGTCTATGGGTTTGCTGAGAACAGTACAGGATGATACCGTGACACAGCTTGGTGTTGGCAAGGGAAACCTTAGCGCGCAACACTGGTATCCTCACGAGCAATGTACGTATCTCGACCGGAAGGGTGGGATGTAATTTCACTGTGAGCTTTCGACGCCCAAATTCGCGTTGGCCTGAAGCCGGGTCCCAAGGCGCCACCTTTGATAGATACCCGGCTTAGCTCTTGTTGAAGCCATCGTCGACATCATCGTAGAAACTGCCCACGTAGTCTCTATCCTGATTCTCTCTTCCCCAAATGTACGAGTAATAAACCGAATTAAGAAAATGTGAACTTGGTAACAGCCATCTTGAAGCCAGTGAAAAGGATTACGTACTTCCTTAAAACCTGAGAATAACCATCAACGCTAAGGTTAATCGAAATCTGTAGCTAGCACATTCATCTGCTATGTTCTGATCGTAGCTGGTCTGGATGACGGTTAACTGTGGCCACTACGGACGAATAGGAGGATACCAATGAAGAAATAGCTTACTTATGTGTAGTGCTAGGTTTGAGTTTACCGTTGAAGCCATCGCCTGAAGAAATGGCTCCTCAAGGACGATATATGACTTAGGCTCGTTGACATACTGAAGTCATAACCATATGGTAGAATTTCTCGCCAATCCACTAAAAAGCGATCTGAACTGTAACACCAGATTGAATGAACAGGGTCTGCCAAATAAACTAAAGTAGGAATTTTGATCGATTTGCTCTTCCTAAAAGTATACGCTGACGATGTGTGGAAGACTGAGGGGCAGAACTCCTTCATCCACGGGGCCTCCGTCAGATGCTGTATTAGCATTCAAAACCTAATGCGCTGAGTAACCTGGAAATCCAATTCCTCACGCGTGGACAAGAATTCCCCAATTGATGTTGAGATAGATCAAAGCAACCAAAGAAATATTGGTGGCCCGGTAACGGCACCTCTACACCAACACATATTCAGTACATCTCGAAGCCTCCAGAGATATCATGCTCGTAATTCTCCAGCTAATCCGTATCTGATCACAAATTGGGTCACGAAGTTCATGAATAGGTCACATGGCACCAGAGATTGATAAAAACTTGAAACACTAAAATCGTGGACCGCCTGAAGTCAACTTCCTCTTCGTTCACGACGCATTGCTGCCCCTGCGAGTAGGAACAGTAGACAAAGAGACTTTTCTGAAACGCCAAACACCGAATGGTTCATTCGGGGCAGGTTCCGGATCTCTTATGCAACTAAGGATTACAAGCCGTGCTCCGATTCCAGCGCAAAAACTTTAACTGCAGTGACGAAATAATTCACCGGACAGTTGTATTGAAATTATTCAGGTGACAGTCACCGACGAAGTGATTTCTGCCAGTGGCGTCGTCCAGAGTATGACAAATGTTGACTATAGTCAATAACCGGAGTAGATAACGATCTTAATTGTGTGTTGGCGTTTATCGAACACCGTCGGTATAGGGTGAGACATCAGTGACCAACGACATCCGTTGAAGTAACGATGTATCAAACTAACAAGAGGCAATCCATTCGACGTGTACTTACTAATAACCAAGCAGATAAGAATAGGGTTGGAAGATATCACTTCTTAGAATAGCCGAATTGGATTACTTGATAACTAATCAAGTTGGCATCCAAATGTAAAAATTTAGATGTCAAAACAAACTTATTGACATGCTTACAGTTTGTCACATCATCACAACTTAGATGAGTTAACATTGGTCAGAGACGAATTTTTTAATGTTAGGATCCGATCAATTATTTACGGTTTTAAATTGCTATCTAGTGGAACCACAGACATTTGCGGGTTGAATTAATAATGTACAAATTTAAGAAGTATGGTACATACCTGGCAAGGGTTTCATGTCAATATGAACAACTGCAGAGGATAGGTTGAATGTTCAAAAGTTTGAGTCGGTGAAATTATCGTATTCTTGTTAAGGAGTGTAGGACACTCCCAACTTCCTTAGCCTTGGATCTAGATTTCGCCTTCAATGCCTCTGGGTCTCCAAATACTTTCCAGAATCTGAGAGTCTCGTCTCCAGCTGCCGACGCTATCGTGTATCCGTCAGGGCTCTGCCAGAGAATATTGCACAAGTTACAAACATAGGTTGGATACACCAGCGGAATTGAGAGACCACTATCTCCTAAAGACCCAGAAGGTTACCTGTGCCAGATGCAAGACTCTTGAGGTATGGCCAGTGAGCTCAGCCAGCTTCACCATAGACGGATACTTCCACAGACATAGCTGATTT
The DNA here is from genome assembly GCF_059467195.1 of Physcomitrium patens. Lineage (NCBI taxonomy): Eukaryota > Viridiplantae > Streptophyta > Bryopsida > Funariales > Funariaceae > Physcomitrium > Physcomitrium patens. The sequence continues at coordinate 2,087,295 of NC_143430.1, read as the reverse complement.
TGGCTAAATCCATGAGAACTGAGAATCTCCCGCTCATGCTTACTCCATTGCAAAGCGCACACCTAATATTGTGCACCGAGATGGCATATTGTTACTCGATTGCAGAATATTGAAAATAATTCAGAGGAAAAATAAACAATTAGGAACTCGGAACAATTAAAGACACCCAGAAAAGAAATGCATTCCGGATGAAAGCCAGAAGCAGACGTCTAGATAGTTCAGTTAGAATTGAGGTTACGTTTACACGACTGTTCCCACTTCGAGTAAAAATGTTGTGGAGGATAGTTTCAGCCCTCGGAATTTGAGATAAACAACTTCAACCTGATAGGTGTGATACTCGTCATTGTGCCTGAATGAGAGTTACATACATACCTGGGATTGCGTATCGATGCTATTAAGACAAACCCCCGTGTGCGTGTTCCAGAACTTGATGCAGCGATCAGCTGTTCCACCACCCGAAGCCAACAAATTACTCTGAAAAGGGCACCAAGCTAGAGCCTTGACTGCAGCTCTATGATCGTCAAGTCGGAGGAGGTACGGGCTGGGGCCTTGGTTTGAGGCAGCAGATGCATCCCATATGTAGAGTAGATTGTCATTACCACCACTGGCAAGTTGATGTCCGGACGGAGACCACTTTAACCCACAAACCTCCTGTTCATGGGCTTCCATTCTTCCAATTACATGGTCCCGTATCCTAACTGCAGGCATCGACAGAATTGTTGCAATGAAAGCTTGAAGAATAATCAAATTGAACTCATATACAACTTCAATTGCATCTTGCATCAGTTTAAGGGCTCTATAGTGCAGGAGTATCAGACAGGTACCTTCCATAAGGATATCCATACAGAACCGAAGTGCTGTACTCACGCAATCAGTGTTCCTAACTAAAAATTAGGCCACACAGCAGGCTGCTGACATCACAGTGGCCAATTCCCGATTAGACATTAAATAACAGAGCGAGAAGAATCCTAAGGAGAATGGATACCATCATGGTTTATAATCGAACTGTCGCGGCTGCCAGAGCTCAGTACGGGGCCGTTCCATGCTAAGCTTCCAACACGGGCGGAGTGGCCTTTCAGGGACCTCAACTGCATCCAAACAGATCCCATCCACTAGAGAGCATTAGGACAAACAAGGTACCAACTGGGCGCTATGACTTTGTAAACGGAACGAAATCTATTGCTCACTGTCTCCGACACGTTAAGGAACATTGATAGAAATCGGGCCGTGTGTCTCAGTACAGTATACAGACGACACAATCTACAAGGCTATTTCCTTCAAAGTGATGCGAAACGCCTTGTCTTACCTGTCGAAGCTCCTGGGAGTCCCACAGCTGCACGTCAGCGTTATTCAGCCCGACGGCAAGGTACCTGCCATCGGGTGCCCAATGGACACTTGTGACTGGCCCGTCTTCATCAGCAGTCAAGAGCTCTGCAATGGAACACGTTGTGGCATCCCAAAGGTAAACAGTATTTCCAAGAGCAATCGCAAGAACATTATTAGCACTCCAGTCTAGCAGGTTCAGGTAGTAGTCATCAAGGAGGTCAGGTGCATCAAGAGTCCTTTCGGCTGTTTGAGGAATATGCCGAAAGTATGCTCGGGGTTTTGATTCTCCAGGGGAAGCATTCTGAGAGTAAAGGGACTTGCGGGAATTTTCAAAACCCTCGGGTGGTGGTGGAGGTTTGCTCTTGAATGCAAGTATGCGACTCTGCCTCTGATGATTGTTGCAACGAAGCAAGTTTTCGGCAAGCTGTTTTTTGTACTCTTCCTGCAATCTCAACATCAAAAGTCGTAAAAATGATGAATCCTTGACACTACTCAATCAAACGAGATCCAACTTCAATCGCCCCTTCGAATGTAGATCGTCTTTAGGAGATTTCAAAATAAAAAGGCGCCACATGCTGGTGAGACAGGATGAGGTGGCTCGCTTCAAAAGCCTACCTTAGATGGAGAATGTACACTGCCATTATTCACGGCATTTTCCTCCAAGCCTGCAAGCATGTAATTAGCAATGTTGAAGTCCATGGCACTACGGTCGGTGATGAATCGGTCGCTCTACATGAAGAGATGCCACGAGTTAGAATAAGACAGTGATGGTAAATATCAATGAGGACGTGTCAACATCTCGTCGCACGTTGAGAAATTAGTACTTGCGTAGAAAATGCAGTGATTAAGCGAAATTCGTTGTAAAATCGAATTTCTTGGGCTTTGACCTATCGTAGGTATTCTGATGTAACCATTTTCACGCAAGAATACTGTAAGAGCTTTGGTGAGACAAGAAATTCGTTTGATCTAAATTTATATGATCCATGAATGCAGCAGTAAGATTTGATAATACAAAATTTTGGGTTGAGAAGATCACAGATAGGTGATTGCAAAAGCTCAGGAAAAGGAGCACCAGCCGCCGTCCACCTCCCAATTGCAAACGAAAATCAAAAGAACAGAATATGCAAACGTTGTACAGGTAGTATCGAGTCTATAACGAAGTATTACCGGTCTTCCTGGAGTCTTGCTCTTGGGAGTCTTCCTACCCAATGGCTCCGGAGAGAACTGTTCTCTGAGTGGATGTCTATCGTTCCTGGCGTCGCTTCTGGTGGGTGAATGGAAAACCTTCGCCATACCCTGCACAATCGATTCCTACACAGTACGCCCACGCAACCCTAGCAAGAAATAGAGTACGCCAAATTCCAAGGGGAAGTATACAGACCATGCAAGTAGGTCCAGATGTAACTAATAAGCCCTGAAATGCAAGTGCATGGACAATAAAGTAATGGACAAGTACAAAGAGTTCTTGACGCAACAATCATAAGAAAGCTTTCAAGTCAATGATGCAAAACACTAGACTCAAGCCTGGAGAATGTGGTCCGTCTGAAAAAATCCGTCAGTATCAGAATGCAAGCTTACAAAACCGCTTGCTTCGCATCCGAAACTGACAAGCGCAATTGTCCTGGGTCGTTACATAGAGCTGTTGACAAGCCAGTGAATAGGAAGAACTATAAGTCCAGAGTCCAAGCCTGAATGGCAGGGTCAAGAGCGACGTTGCAGGGCTGAACTGCGTGCAACACTCTTCGCTAGGTAACGTACAAAAGACCGAATCAGTTACTAATCCGACAGGGAACGATCAGTATAGACAAGCAAACATCAAAATAGCTGACAGCAATTCGTCAACAGCAACAGTGGCGATTGATAGTAAGTTGTGTTTGTCTAAATCAAGGCGCTGGACGCATCCCGAACCACGATCCTGACCACAAGAAGCAAACCCGCAAGCCAAATATGACAAACTGTTCATGAGTAGCAATGCCAAAACTCCAGTGACACAACCTTGCCTATTAGTAAGCAGCCAACGTCTAATTAGAGTTTGAAAGATTACAGGGTTGGGGATTGATGCAACGCGAATTGATCGCCGGTGAGAGTGCATTGACTGCTGCCTGAGGAATGTGTCAGAGGCGATCATCGACAATGAGCTGATCTCGGTCTCTCAATGGGGGCGGGATTTGAGCGGCGGCGAGCTCGAGACGAGGCTTCAACGGTCGAATTCCATCGCACGGCCAGTTTTGAATTTTGGCGTGCGGAAGGATCTAGAGGCCCTAGTCCCCGAACGTTCTATATGGAGTTCCCAAACGGGTGCTCCACGAACGAATGTACCCATCTGCTCTCCATAGCCTCCCATTCCTCTCATGAATTCGTATATTCGCATGTGTAGTGGATAAATGTACGTATATCAAGGCTATATATGTATAAATAATAATGGTTCTTTTTTTTTAGTTAGAGAATCCGTTACAGTTGTATTTTTTTCTTTTTTCCACCGATTGCACTTTTTATTGCATTTCTAGGACTATTATGTAACGGGGTTGATAATAATACCAAGTTTTGTAGTCCAGTATTAAATTCAAGGTTTACAACAAAAATCAAACATTACATCAATAACTTGTTTAGTTACCCAATCAATTTTAATAACATCAGCATCAATCATTACAGTATATATTATAAAAATAAGAAGAAAAAAATAAACCAAAATAAACCAAAGGTTTCACTTCTTCAATTCCTTAGTTATTTATTTATTCATTTATAAATACCTCTTTCAATTTCAGCAGCATTTGTGCCTTTCTTTTTTTTTCTTTTTCTTTTTATCTTTTCTGCAACAACAAATACAATATAATTTCAATTCAAAAATCATTTGCCTCCCTTGTTTTGTAGACTTCAATTTTTAAAAAGTGACTTTGATTTTCATGGATTTTGATGCATATTTATCAGTGTAATTTCTTTCAGATTAGAACAATAAAGTTATACATAGTAATCCATAAATAGTGCAATCTACATATAAATAGACACATACATCAAGAATAGTATTGAACATTTTAATTAAGAACAAAATGAGCGAAAGAATATACAACAAGTGTTATTTAAAATTCAAAATTCAAATAATATCAAGTTATACATTAAAAAAATTGTGGCTATATTTTTCTAATCTTAATCCAAATTATTGATTATGCACATCTTTTTAAAATCAAGAACAAGAGCCCATGCACAATCTACTCTCTTAGATCTTTTGATTTGACACTCATCACTTTGTATCAAATAAATAAGTTAATATTGTCAAATCTACATTAGAGAGATTTTATGACTTATTATGTAAAGAGAGCTTTGGTGGCTCCTTATGGATCATTTAATCCAAGTCCTCCAATCTCCCAATTTTTACAACACATAGACCATACTACCTTTGCTCTAATTAAAGATGATATATTTTTCTGATAAGAAATTTGTTATTAGGAACTCAATTTTGCATATAGCGTTCAAAGATTCAGCCAAAATTGCAAAAAAAGTTACAAGGATCATAGAAAAATATGAATGTTTATAATGACTCTTCTTGTCACATTTAATTTATGAAAACTTTAATACTTTGGTTTTTTATGTATTCTATATATGATGAATTGGTCAATTTATTTTGTTTTTAGCAATACTCTAAAAGATATATTTAGTAGTTTTCTTATATTTTGATGTGCAATCTAAGCCTATCCAAAGTTGTTTGTTCAAAAGAGTCTAGTATTTTTGTATTGCAAGTACACAATTGACTTAGCCTAGTTGATTTCTATACTTGAAGTCAAACTATATTAGTTATTAATTCTTATTAGATTTTACAAAAAAAGTTTTTTATATATTATAGTAAAAGTAGAGTTGTTTCCATATTGTCCTATTATTTTTTGATCCACATTCAAAGGTAAGCTAATGTCCCGAAGTTTGTAGACCTTGATTGTACTTTAAAAACAAAGATTTAATACTTCTCCAATAATAATAAAGAAATAGAGTATAAAGAAATAAAGTATAAAGAAACAATCTTTTCTTATCCTTATTACAATAGAAAAGTACTTTGTAAAGAAATTATTAATTTCTACTAAGGTACTTATCTTTTTACATAAGATTTTTATAATACCTTTCAATTGTGAGTTGTGTTAAAGTAAAAGTAGAAAATGTTACCTTGTATAGGATATTACCTTAAGTAAGTTGTTAGTGGTCAAAAGTTTGATTCTTGGTATATGGTAAGGACATCCAATGGATATAGGACGAAGTCATGGACTAAGAGTCAAAGTCAAAAAGATAAAGTATTAACAAGGGAATATCCAAAGACTAAGTATGAGTCATTAGTGTGTGTCATAGGATACCCTCGTAGTTCGTGAGATGCCAAAGGATCCTAAGAGCATGTGTGTAAGATGTACGAGTAATTAGTATTGGACATAGGATATTCTTGGGACTTGTGAGATGCCAAAAGGATCTTAGGGCCATGTGTGTAAAAGTCAAAGAGTGGACGTTGTCTTTTAGGGCAACAACTACCACCTATAATTAATGGGTGTTGGAAGTGAGAGATATCTTACTCCATACTCTCTTTGTGTGCAACCTTGCTGATGCTAAGTGTTGTGACTTCTAAGTACTTGTTTTCTTAATAGGTTATGGGCCCACTTACCTTTACTTGTGAGTTTTGAAGTACTTTGAAGTCTTTCTTGTTGTAAGGAGTAGATCTTATGGTTATTGCTGAAGTTTGAGTTTGTTATCTTCTAATCCTTCTTATGCATCTAGTTGTTGATGTAATTTTGGTCTTATTTATTGTTAAGTGCACTCATAGTCTTTGTTGATGTTAGACTCTATATAATCATATTTTAGAACTCTAGTGTTATATTTCTTTGTTGAGATTTATCATTGATGTTCTAACTTTGTACTTTCATATACTTAACTTCTTAAGAGATTATTCTATTTTCACAAGAAGTATTTTTTGTGAGGTTAGAAGTATTTTGTGAGAAAAGAGGGGTGATTGAAGAGTGGCAAAGCTTATACAAGATGTTCAGATAGAGTGTAAGACTTGTGAGAAGTCTTATATGTGAAGTTGAGAGTGATACAAGAGTGAAATCACTTATTTACTTACAAAGAGGGCATTCTGGGTTTCTAAGGCAGCAACACCTTTTTGTTGATTTTGAGAGTTCTATATCTTCTTTTCTTGATTTTCTTTCAGACATCCCTTCTTTAGACATGGCTTCAAGTGAGGGTGAGAACTTGAGAGTGATTGAGAAGTTTAGAGGTGATAACTTTTACCATTGGAAGAAGAAAATGAAACTTTTGTTGGCTTTATTGGATCTTTGGGACATTGTTGATGAAAGTGAAGATCCTCCAAGTGACAATGCTGATATCAAAGTGAAGGAATACAAACGTCGTGAAAGGAAGGATTTTGGAATGATTACAACAAACCTTGATGATGCCAACTTTTCACATGTTATAGCTTGAAATGGACTAGTGGAAGCATGGAAGACTCTTTGTAACATCTATGAGAGTAGAAACCTTGCCAACATCCTTTGGACAAGGAGGAAATTCTTGACAGTAAAGATGGAAGAAAGAGATGACCTCATGGCTCATATTAATAAGGTAAAATCACTTACTAACCAACTAGCAATTATTGACAAACCAGTTGATGATAAGGACATTGTGTTGACATTGCTCATGAGCCTTCCGAAATCCTACAACTACCTCATTGTGGCATTGGAGTCCATCAACATGAAGGAACTTACCATGAACTATGTCACATCAAGACTTGTCCATGAAGTGACCAAGAAGAAAGAAAAGGAGCTTGCAAGTGATGATTCGGCTCTATTTTCAAGACAAGAAAAAGGTAGCTATTCTCACCAACATGATAATTCAAAAAGTAATATGAAGAATTGCTATATTTGTGGAAAACTAGGTCATTTTACTAGAAATTGCTACAAGGCCAAGAAAGGAGATAGGGAGAATGCAAACAATGCTAGTGATAGTTTTGGTGGAGATGAGTATGCTTTCATGGCAAAAGAAAGAGCCTCTATGGCTACCATGTCAAAGTGGATTATAGATTCAGGTGCTACTAAGCACATGACACCATACAAGTGTTCATTTGATACTTATGAAGAAATTCCAGCAACAAAAGTGTGGTTGGGAGACAATGGCATGGTACAAGCTATTGAAATTGGCTCCATTGTAGTAGAGATTGTTGTGAAGGACCAATTGAAGAGGATCAGATTGAAAGAAGTCCTACATGTGCCAAAAATGAAGAAGAACCTCTTTTCGATGAGCAAACTTGTATCACATGGTTGTAAGGTTCAATTTGACATGAATGGATGTTTTGTCAAGACATTGGATGGCTAACATGTTGCCAAAGGCCTTAGAGATGGAAATATCTACTTCATCAATTGCAAAAAGGTGAATGGAGTTGAAGTGGTGGCATTTGCTGATTTTCCACAAGATCAAGACAAGCTTGGAATTTGGCATCAACGACTTAGTCATTTGAATGCCAAATACATAAAGGAGCTCCAATCCATGGTAAGTGGCTTGGATCTTGGTCAATTCAACCACAATGCCATGACACTTGCTTGTAAAGGATGTATACAAGGCAAACAACAAAGGGCTTCATTTCTAAGTGGAGTTGCAACACGTGCAACAAAATTGTTGGAGATTGTGCACTCAGATGTTTGTGGACCAATGAAGATACCATCAATTGGAGGAACAAGGTACTTTGTTACATTCATTGATGATTTCTCAAGAAAGGTGTGGATTTACATCATTAAAGCTAAGAATGAATGTTTCTCAAAGTTTAAGGAATTTAAGGCTCTTGTAGAGAAACAATGTGAGTGTAAGATCAAAGTGTTGAGAACGAACAATGGAAGAAAATACATGTCAAAGCATTTTGATGTCTTCATGAAGTTTCAAGGTATTGCAAGACAAACCTCTACTCTTTACACTCCACAACAAAATGGAGTTGCTAAAAGAGAAAATCGTACCATTGTGGAGATAGCAAGGAGTATGCTTCATACATAAAACCTTGGGCATGAGTATTGGGCAGAAGCTGTGGTAAATATGGTGTACACAAGGAATAGGTGCTCTACAAGTGCACTTACATCAATGACTCCACAAGAAGCTTGGAGTGGGAAGAAACCTTATATTTCACACATGAGGATTTTTAGATGCATTGTTTATGCAAAGGTACCAAATTGTATGAGGTCCAAACTTGATGCAAAAGGTACAAAATGTGTATTTGTTGGATATTGTGAAGGTACCAAAGCATATAGGCTAATTTGTCTAGAAACCAAGAAGATCATCAAAAGTCGTGATGTAGAGTTTTTGGAGCATAAGAGTGCTTTTGAACACTTAGAAGACTATCCAAGTGGGAGTAAAGGTGTGTTTGTGGACACATCTTCAAGTTCAGCAAAAAAAAAGAAGAAGAAGATGATGATGACAATGAGGATTAAAAAAATAGAAGTCAAGATCAAGTGCCAAAGAAGGTAAATCATAGTGTGCCTTCAATTGCAAGAACCAACAATGAAGACAATGAAGATATTAAAAGTGATGATGATGATGAAGAATATCAACCTTTGAGTGAGAAAAGACAAGCATTGAGGAAGAAGAAGGATGGAATGCAAGAAGAAGGGTCTTCTTCAAAAGAAAGGAGATATCCTTTGAGAGAAAGAAAACCATGTGGTGAATGGTAGAAGGACCACATCTTTCCTCAAGTAAGTGAAGAACATGCCAATATTCTACTTTTTGCTGATCCATTGAGTTTATGTGATGCAATGAAGTCTACGGATGCGTTGAAGTGGGAGAATGCTATGGAAGAAGAATAAAAATCACTCATGGACAATAAAACATGGGAATTGACTCAACTTCCACCAAATCGATCTTCAATTGGTTGTAAGTGGGTGTTTAGAACCAAAAGAGATGTAATGGACAATATTGTGAGATACAAGTCTAGATTGGTTGCCAAAGGCTACTCACAAGTTGCTGGTGTAGATTTCAATGAGTCATTTGCTCCCGTGGCCAAATTCACCACTATTAGAACCATTGTGGTAATTGGGGCAGCAATGAATTTGGAGATGCATCAAATGGATGTGAAGACGGCTTTCTTGAATGGAAGTTTGGAAGAAGATATCTACATGGATCAACCTCAAGGATTTGTTGAAGAAGGCAAACAACACCTTGTTTGTAAGTTGAAGAAATCCTTGTATGGGCTAAAGCCATCACCAAGGATATGGTACCAATGCATTGATACATTCTTTGTGAGTAAAGGATTTGTAAGGAGTGAGGCTGATCATTCCTTATATGTGATGCAATCAAATGAGTTCATATTGATTGTCATCTTCTATGTTGATGATTTGATCATCTTAACCAATACATTGAAGATGATGGATTGGTTGAAGATAAAGTTAGAAAAAGAGTATGAAATGAGTGATTTGGAAGAGCTTCACTATTGTTTAGGAGTGGAATTTGTAAGAGATCGTACTAAGAAGACCATTACAATGAGCCAAAGCAAGTACATTGAAGAAGTATTGAAACGATTCAACATGGAGGAGTATAAGCCTATTGGAACACCATTGGAGGCAAACTTGAAGTTGATGAAGCTCACGAATGAAGAGTTTGCTGAAGTTGAAGGTCAAATGCAAGGTGTTCCATACAATGTAGTAGTAGGCTCACTTATGTATGCAATGGTTGGCACAAGGGTGGATCTTGCATATGCGGTGTCGTATTACGTACTTTCTTGTTCAAGAATGCGCCGGGCATCTGGCTGTAGAAGGTAGTATGGAGATTTACTAATATTCAAGCAGTCTATCAGTTTTTGACTATTGGAATATAAAAAACTACAAAAATATATCCATTGACTATCTTGTTAGAGTAACCCAATAAATTTCACTCACTCCGCATACTCAATCCTATAGATATCCTTTTAATTCTTCAATCACAGACGTAACTTTGATTTCACAAAACAGTCAAGAGTAATCACACCCACTTCATTAAAACCCCGATTCATCAGTACAATACTAACTTCAGCAACGATTGCCTCAGTCTTTCTAAAATCCTATGAAGAAAAAAAACCCAATTCTCTGTCTTTTTTCTCCCTCCGAAGCATGAAGCTAGCTCTCCGATCCTTTTCCAAACCCTTATTCTCCTCCCTTCATTTCTTAACCTATCCTCTCCTTTAACCCTAATTCTCCCCTCTTTCAAACCTTAACCTCTGAATTTCTTCAATCTTCTGTCTTGGATCCGGAATTGGCTCCGCCATCAGAGCTTTCTCCTCCATTTTTACCTTTAAGAGATCTTTTTACCGAAAGGACGTTCCCGGAATGGCACAAAGGATGGAACAGCCTTAAACGGAATCGGAGCCCTGTAATCAGGACCTCATTGACTCGCCCGACCAATTCAGGTCTCATATTGGCTAAGAGGCCCATTGTCGTGTTGTGACACGAGTATACTGTGAAAATATAAAGAAAGAAGCTAGGTTCAGTCACCCCGTTACGGTCAGCCGGGGCTTACTGAAATGCTCCGTTTGATTCCAATAACGGGAGTCAACAGAAAGGAAAAGGACCAATTCAACGACGGATGAGCCTGGTTCGAAGAGCCAATTGAATCCAATTTCAAGTCATCCAATCCACGTCCTCTTACCCAATATGAGACCTGAATTGGTCGGGCAGTCCAATGCGGTCCAATTACAGAAACATCCAGGTCTTACTATGGGCTTCTTATCCAATATGAGACCTGAATTGGTCGGGCGACTCAATGTTGTCCCGATTACAGGGCTCCGATTCCGTTTCAGGCTGTTCCATCCTTTGTGCTGTTTTGGGGACGCCCTTTTGGTAAAAGGATCTCTTAAAAGTAAAAATGGAGGAGAAAGCTCTGACAACGGAGCCAATTCTAGATCCAAGACGGAAGGAGCCAATTCCGGATCCAAGACAAAAGGAGCCAATTTTGGATCCAAGACGGAAGATTGAAGAAATTCAGAGGCTAAGGTTTGAAAGAGGGGAGAATTAGGATTAAAGGGGAGGAAGGTTAAGAAATGGGGGAGGGTTTTTTTTTTTTTTTTTTTTTTTTTTTCAGATCGGGGGGGTTTTTTCAGATCGGGGGTTTTTTTTTCAGATCGGGGGTTTTTTTCAGATTGGGGGTTTTTTTCAGATCGGGGATTTTTTTCAGATCAGGGGGGTTTTTCAGATTGAGGGTTTTTGGATCGAAGAGCTAGCTTCAAGCTCTTTTCAAGGTCACTAGTTTGGTTTCATTAGGGTTTGTGAGGGAAGAGCAATCGCTGCTCAAAGTCAGTGTTTATTTTGGTATTTCAGATTTTATATAAAACATTGATGGTTTGTATCTTCAATCGGTTTGTGAAATTCGTGTAGCATCTATGGGTCAAAATTTGGTATTGTCTGGATAGTTGGGTGTGTTAAGTGTATACAAATTTTTTTGTTAATCTAATGATGCAATCAAGAGATATATCTGGATTTTAGTACAAAGGGTTGTCGGAAGTTGACAGTCTAGGGTTGGATGGGGTTTCTGTGATATCTGAAGATCTACTAGTTGGATCGAGGTAATTTTTGGCTTGGTAATAGAAGATTTGGAGATCAAGCGGCTATTCAATTTTGAGCTGGAGTTAACAGTTGACAAAGGAGAAATCACTTTTGGAGTTTCTACATCAAATTTCAAGGTTGCGGCCGAGTGTCATCAGTGCGGTTTTTGGGCGTTTTCTTGCAATCTGTAAGTTGGGTTGGGCTGAAATATTTTGAGCATATAGAAGGCTTATACTAGTATTTGGGTGCAAAATTTCACACTAAGTGGACAGTTGGATCAAAAGTTACAGCTTGTCAAAGCTCACTGGCTAGTGTTAGGGTTTGTTAAGAAAAACAAAAACAACTTAATTATAAAAGAAATAAAGCAATTGGAATATTGTATGGTTAAAATGACTATGAGGAGTGTTTTTAAATACTTAGAAATTGATATTTCAATTATATTCTTCATACATAGATAAAATCTATTAGGGTTTCTTTGTTATTTGCAAAAACAACTATACCTTCCACAGCCAGATACCTAGTGTATTCCCGAACAAGACAACATGTAATACGACACCATAGTAAGACCTAGATGTTTCCGTAATTGGACCGTATTGGATTGTCCGACCAAGTCAGGTCTCATATTGGGTAAGAGGCCCGTAATAGGACCTGGATTGGATGTCTTGAAATTGGATCCAATTGGCTCTTCGAACCAGGCTCATCCGTCGTTGAATTGGTCCTTTCTCTTTCTGCTGACTCCCGTTATTGGAATCGAATGGAGCATTTCAGTATACCCCAGCTGACTGTAACAAGGTGACAGAACCTGCCCCTGAATATTGGTACTGGAATCGATCGTTGCTCCCAATATTCGAGGTAACTGAACATTAATAAAAGTCCCCTTTCTTTATATTTTCTTAGTATACTCGTGTTACAACACGACATCCACCCCCTCTGAACCTGTGCATCCTTCGCTATGCACCAATTTATCCAATTGCTGTGTGATTTATAATATATTCTTTACGTCTTTGTCCAGTTTGTCTTCGTCACCTTCATTATCCAAATCACTTTCATCTTCTTATTGTGGAATCTCTATACCTTCATTAAGGTCTTCCATATTCATCTTCGCATGTCTTCGTTTAAATATTTTTACTCGCTTCCCTGCAATTGGTATTTTCAATTTTGTACCATCTAACTCCCATAATGAGTAAGTCACATTATCATGAACAGTTGTTACTACATATGGTCCAAACCAACGTTTTAAAAATTTTGACAAAGTACTATATTGATTATCCAGACTATTGTCATAAACAAGTACCCAGTCACCTTCCTCGATTGCTTTAGATCTCAATCGATGTTGCTTATCGAATTGCGCCTTGTTTTGTAACCTTGTTCTTTTTAACCTTTCCAGTACTATTTGCACATCTTCCGATCTTTGCTCCAATTGTCGAATTCTAAGAGCCAAAAGTTCTTCTCTTGTCAATCCATCTTCCCATGGTAGCATACTCCAAGTAAGTACCTTTTCTTCAATCGTCATAATTTGTTTTCGACCTGTCATAAGTTCTACTGGCATATACCCTGTCACTGAACTATGTGTTGTTCGATCAGCCCATAATGCAAATGAAAAAAGTCATGGCCACTCTCTAACTTTCCCATTACAAGCTTTAACTAATGCTTTCACAATCAATGGGTGACCACGTTCGCTTTTTGCATTCCCTTTCGGATTATAAGTAGTAATCAGTGATAGTTTAACTCCACATCTTTCAAAGAACTTATGACCTTCTTGTGCATTTAATTCTCCACGATCTGCAGTGATTTTTCCTACGCATCCGTAGCGGCAAATGACATCTTCAAGCAAAAACCTACAGATCTCCTCTGTAGATTTTGTCCTCAATGCTCTTCCTTCTACTTGATTTGATAAATCTTCACGAGCTAAGACCAAATATCTCATCTGCCATAACCCAACCGGCATAATAACCAAATCAACAACCCATTTAAAATGAATAGCCAGAGGATACGTAGGATGAAGACCATCTCGATGTCGGATATTAGAATACGATTGACAGATTTCACATGACTCTACAAATGAGAGCACATCTCGATACATATTTTTCCACCAATATCGTTCCTTGAGTTTAGCAAAAGTAGCCCAGATTCCTCTATGCCCTGCCCATAAACTATCATGAAACTCCTTTAATAATTTTAGTTTTTCTTCCCTTTTGCCTATCACTCGTTGTGGCATCCCAATTCTTTTCTTCGGTCTCTTCCATAAGAATCCATCTCGAAGTAAAAATCCATATGCTTTTTTTCTTATTTGTTTGAATTTTTTTGTAGATTAATTCCCCTGTTTAGTCAAGGTATTCAAGTAATGACCAATATCCAATAATTCTCCTTCATAAGATTCTTCAAGAAATAGCTTGTCTTCTTTGTTGAGATTTGATATTGAATAGAATTTCAATCCGACCTCATCAATGTCTTCAACTATTTTGTCCTCCCTCTCGTATCTTGCTCGAGATAGCATGTTTACTACTAAATTGTCCTTCCCAATAACATGCTTAAATTCTGGATTTAGTGACTTAATATAAGCAATCCATCTCAACATTGCATTATCTGGCGTTGAACAGTTAGTAATCATTCCAAGCAATGGCAAGCAATCTGTTTCAATTACTACTACTGCCCCAATCAAATAATCCTTTTCAGCTTTCATAGCCGAAACAACTCCCCAAAGTTCTCTTTTGACTTGCGAATATGCACGCTGACAAATACTTAAAACTTTAGCTCAAAATCGAACTGCAAATCTATTCCCACTTGAATCATCTTGATCCACAGTCCATCCAATGGCAATTGGACTAGCATCCACAGTAATAATCATTGGTCTATTGTACTTATAATCAATCTTCGTCAATATTGGAGGTGACATCAATAATTTCTTCAATCTTCGTATTGCTTGAATATGCCTTTCTTCCCATTTAAATCGGTAGCCTTTGGGTAACAGTTCATATAATGGATCTGCTATGTAAGGATAATAAGGGATCCAAATTCGATAAAATACAGATGCACCTAAAAACCTACGAACCTCTGTTAAAGAATCACAATTTTCTTTCATCCTTCTAATTGCATCAACTTTAGTCGGATCTGGTTTTCTTCCGTAAGATCCACATAAATGTCCAACAATCACACCCTCTCGTACTCCAAATACGGACTTCATACCCGATAATGTAAGATGAACTTCTCCAAGCCAAGTTAAAATCTTTTCACAATCTTGTATACGATCAACAACATATTTGTGACACCCCCTCTTATCTAAAGTTTCATCCTTGTCTCCTTTTTTGCACCCTTTTATAGGAACATCATCCAAAAAAGGCATAGTCTTCTTCAAAATAAAATCTCTCAATACCTTATTCATCCCATTCATCATATGCGTAATTGAGCTGGTCGTGCCTTGAGGAAGAGTGCATATTCTTACCAATTCAAGTGGTGTCCTCATCGTTGTCATATCTCTACTTCCTTCGACAAGTTGAAATTGATCATAACTTGAATATAAGTCACTTATTGAATAGATCACCCTTCCAACAAACGCCTCAGTAAATTCATCCACAATAGGTCCAATTCCTGTATTCCTGATAGATACTGCATTCATCGGTTGCATATCTTGAATAAACTGTAGTGACCCATTCTTCTTAGGTACCGTAAACCATCGACTAGAATACGGCACAAATGAGGGTTCCAATATTTCATCTTCATCTTTTTTTTTAATAGTTCCACCAATTTAGGTAAATGTGCCCTCGGTACTGGAATCGGTTTTAGATTCCAAGGTACATGCAGTACAGTGAAGATAACCATAGGTGTTATAATATTTGGATCCACACACTCAAATTCATAAAATTTGAAGGCAAATGATCTACCTTGTTTAGCCAACATCTTTTTGAAGCAAGTAATTTCCTCCGATAATAAAGAACCATCAGAATCAATCTTCAATTCTTCAAAAGTCTCTTTAGTAAACTGCTGTCCAATTTTTATTGGATCTCTTAAACTTGCTTCTTTTGATGCTTCTCCCATTTGTCCCTTAGAATCTTCTGGTAATGGTCTGGCAAAAGACTTTACCTTCTTATCTACCGTTTTATATCTCGTCTCTACAGTGACTTCTGGTGCTTGAAAAGATTCAAGTATGGTATAAATCTCTCTTAAATGAATCTCAACAATCTTATCATTATCCCCTAATCCAATAGATGTAATCAATTCCAATAAATCTTCCAGTCCATTTTCTTCATAAACACCTAAAATCCTCTCATCATCTTGTAATGTACGTAACTTGCATAATTCTCCTTCAATATTATATAATCTTTTTCTTTCTTTTCTTTTAAAATCATCAACTTTCTTATACATAATATTTCCATCCTCCAAAATACCAATAATACTCGCATCAAAGGCACCTTCATCTCGCGAGAGTACCTCTTCTTTTGTACCTCCATAATCTCGCTTTATAGTGGTACCTCCCCAAAATCCTTAAATCCTTCAACAATCTTTGGCAATGGTTTCTCCCTCAACCTATCTCGATTCCGTTCATGGTTAGGAGGTATTGTTAGAAATTGTACAGCTTTCTTCCCATCTTCGCTACGCACCTTTGCATAAGCAAAACCATCGTCAAGTACTTTTGTTTCCATCCATGTTGCCATACTATAAGGTTGTCCTAAAATCAACGGATAAGACGTTGTATCTTGAACAAAGAAATGTTGCTCCATCGCAACATCCCCAATCCGAATTTTGACATCTAGACAAGCTCCGTATAATTCGCCTCGTGTGTTATTAGCTACTCATATTGCCCATCCATGTTCCATATCAATTGGCCATTTTTGCTTCTTATAAAGATCTTTAGACATAAGATTTATTTCAGAACCATGGTCGACTAAAGCAACAATTGGTTCTTCTATATCTCCTACTTTCACCAATACCTCAATAGTTGCCCTTGTCCAATACTTTCGAGTATAATGACTCAAAGTTTCTATTTCCTTATTACTATAATTTTTGAAACGCACTCGTTCATTATACCCGTTCTTTTCATTTGTTGGTTGTTTGTAACCAATATCAATCTTTTTTTATCTTTACATATTCTTGCATCAATAGCATGACTCATTCCAGTTTTGCCCATTAATTGTCTCTTTTGCTTAATGCTGTTAATGATAATATCATGAAACTCCTTCTTTGCAATTCTCAAAACTTCTTTCAATGTGAATTATACCTTAGCGTTTAATATACATTCTTCCAACACCCCTTTCAAATTTGTTGCCGCTTCAATGTCAGAAAGTAGCTTATAAGCAATTGATTTGCCCTTATCTTTTGTCTCCCTTGTTTTTTCTTCGAATAATGCTGAGGTATCTTTTACAGGCAATTCTTGTGAAGCTGCCTCCCGAGCCTTGTCTCCTCGAGTTTGCCTCTTAGAAGAATTTCCTTCTCTAGTATCATCAAAATTTCCTCGTCTCTTTTCTTCCATCAAAGCTTCATGTTGCTCTTAGCAATATATGCATGAATTGAAAGAGACTCAACAGGATCCTCCCAACCTGTTGCACCTCGTATTGTAGCTACAGTCCTCAATAACGCTTCTCGAGGTAATTTCCCTTCTTGCATTATAGAAATGGCAGAAGCCCAAAACTCACTAGTTTCTGTACATCCACCAAGGTCATCATCTATTTTAGCACCATAACTTGTACTTTCTCGTGTTGGTGTTTCATGCTCTTTTAAGTAATCTTGAACCAATGCTCTCATTCCTCCCTTGCCAAAATTGGTTTGAAGAAGATCCTCCCTATCTTTTAATGCTATCTTTCCATCTTTTCAGCAAATAATTCCTTGCCGTTTCATATTATTAAATTCATTGCAATCTTTTCTAGTGTGTGAAGCATCATCACACTAAATGCATCTTTGTACATATCCTTGTTTTGAAATATTCTTCAAATTGTTTGTTGAAGTATTCTCTTCAAGTCTTGCCAATTTGATTTGAAGATCTCGCATTCCTCATATAATTTCTTCCATCCCCATATCTTCTTTCTGTGGTAAGGATGTCGAAGGTTGAACTGTAGGCATTGTCGGTGGTGTTGTATGTACTGGAGCTTTGGGTGCTTGTATTGTTTTTGGAATATTGTTCCTATCCTTCCTCCTTTCTCTTTTTGTAAGCAACCCCATCGCATCTTCAACGTTCTTCCACTTTGTTGTCAATCCTTCATCTTCTTCTTTGTCTTCAAGAAGGAGTTCTAATTTCCCTTGCAATTCTCCATCAGCAGCTTGAAGAAATAGATCAACTTTGTTCGGCTCCAATGTCAATTTTTCTACCTTTGATAATTGAGAGTACTGCCTCTCAAATTCCCTTAGTAGCTCTGTTTCTTGCAAATTCTTATTAGGCTGTTCAATCCATTCTAAAAACAACTTCTTAGTAATGCGATTAGCATCTTCCAAGAAATATTCGTCTTTTAATGTATGTGAAAAAACCTCCCATGAATTCCCATAACGATCCATAATCGATGTAATATGGTGTCTTATCTTAGTATCGTGGCAAGTCCAAATAATTCAACCATTTTCTTCTCAGAAACCCGATTTAATTCCATTTCACGAACATAACATCTTAAATACCTTGAAATATTCCTTCCATCAAATTGATCAATTTTATTGACCACTGCTTGTAATGCTTTGGTTGCCAAAGCTGCCTTTTGATCATTGCTTTGCTGTTGCTGCATTGATAATGAGAAGGCTTGAAATATACTAGCAATAGACGGATCCATGTGCATATCTTGTCCTTTAGAAGATGCCCCACCAGAAACTCCTCCCAAAGATCGTTCAAAATTTTTATATCCTTCAAAATCAAACGAAATCCAATACCTTCTCCCTCAAGCTTTTACGTCGGATTTACCACGATGTCGTATTACGTACTTTCTTGCTCAAAAATACGTCGGGCATTTGGCTGTAGAAGATAGTATAAAGATTCGCTAATATTCAAGCAATCTATTGGTTTTTTACTGTTAGAATATAAACAATTATAAGAATATATTGTAAATCTATATGGATGTCCTTTGATTGCTCGCCGAAATCCTTTTTGTCCCAGTTGATAGGTCTCTAGACGTTATAGAGAACCCCAAACAACCCAAACTGCTAATCTTTGATACCGCTTTATACTCACGATCTTGTATCCACTGACTGTCTTGTTAGATAACCCAATAAATTTCATTCACTCCGCATACTCAATCCTATAGACACCCTTTTAATTCTTCAATCACAGACATAACTTTGATTTCACAAAATAGTCAAGAGTAATCACACCCACTTCATTAAAACCTCGATTCACCAGTACAACACTAATTTCAGCAACGATTGTCTCAGTCTTTCTAAAATCCTATGAAGAATAAAAATCCAATTCTCTATCTTTTTTCTCTCTCCGAAGCATGAAGCTAACTCTCCAATCCTTTTCCAAACCTTTATTCTCCTCCCTTTATTTCTTAACCTATCCTTCCTTTTAACCCTAATTCTCCCCTCTTTCAAACCTTAGCCTCTGAATTTCTTCAAACTTCCGTCTTGGATCCGGAATTGGCTCCGCCATCAGAGCTTTTTCTTCCATTTTTACCTTTAAGAGATCTTTTTACCGAAAGGACGTTCTCGGAATGGCACAAAGGACAGAACAGCCTGAAACAGAATCTGAGCCCCGTAATCGGGACCACATTGAGTCGCCGGACCAAATCCGGTCTCATATTGGCTAAGAGGCCCGTAGTAAGACCTGGATGTTCCCGTAATTGGACTGCATTGGGTTGCCCGACCAAGTTAGGTCTCATATTGGATAAGAGGCCTGTAATAGAACCTGGATTGGATGTCTTGAAATTGGATCCAATTGGCTCTTCGAACAAGGCTCACCCATCGTTGAATTGGTCCTTTCCCTTTCTGTTGACTCCCGTTACTAGAATCGAATGGAGCATTTCAGTATGCCTCGGCTGACTGTAACGGGGTGACTGAACCTGCCCCTGAATATTGGCACTGGAATCGATCATTGCTCCCAATATTCCAGGTAACTGAACATTAATAAAAGTCCCCTTTTTTATATTTTCACGGTATACTCATGTTACAACACGACAGCGGTGACTGTTGTGAGTCAACACATATTAAGGACTAGACCAATCCATTGGAAAACCATCAAAAGGATCATGAGGTACTTAAAAGGCACTTTGAACTTCACATTATACCTTGGAGGTGATAACATTAGTTTGTATGGTTATTGTGATGCGGATTGGGCTGGAAATGTAAATGATAGAAGGTCAACAACAAGGTATATATTCTTTGTTGGAGTGGGAGCAATTTCATAGAATTGCAAGAGACAACCAACAATTACAAGATCAACAATGGAGGCAGAGTATATGGCAGCAAGCCATGGTACAATGGAGGCAATATGGTTAAGACAACTTTTGGAGGATATTAGAGATAAGCAAATGGAAGCAACTCCAATGAAGTGTGATAATCAAGGATGTCTTGTATTTGCAAAGAATCCAAAGCATCATTCAAGGACCAAATACATTGACATTCAACATGACTTTATAAGAGAGAAGATTGAAATCGGAGTAATTGATATGAAGTATTGTGCAACACAGGACATGCTTGTTGATTTGTTGACAAAGGCATTAGTAATGGATAGACACCACATATTGACAAAGGCATTAGGCTTAAAAGGCATTTGATTAATAGCAAAATAAGAGTATTAAAGTAAAAGTAGAAAATATTACCTTGTATAGGATATTACTTTAGGTAAGTTACTAGTGGTCAAAAGTTTGACTCTTGGTATATGGTAAGGGTATCCAATGGATGTAGGACGAAGTCATGGACCAAGAGTCAAAGTCAAAAAGATAAAGTATTAATAAGGGAATATCCAAAGACTAAGTATGAGTAATTAGTGTGTGTCATAGGATACCCTCGTAGTTCGTGAGATGCCAAAAGATCCTAAGAGCATGTGTGTAAGTGTTAGGGACATATTCCTTAGAACTTTCTAGAGAGAAGTTTCTAGAACCTTTTAAAAAACAAGCCTCTGGAACTTTTTAGAAGAGAAGCCTCTGGAACCTTTTAGAGAGAAGTTTCTAGAAGCTTCTAGAAAAGAAGTCTCTGGAACCTTCTAGAAGAGAAGTTTCTAGAAGCTTCTAGAAAGGAATCCCCTGGAACTTTCTAAAAGCTTTCTAGTTAATAGAAGTAGCTCGAGAAGCTTCCTAAGTAGGAGTATATATAGGGATCGAGGCTGAAGAGTTCTTCAGTCTCGACAACACATCTCTTGGAGTTCTAGCTCACCTTTCTGGTGTTGTTCTTGTACTCATCTGTTTAATCTAGTTCTGCCATTTCTTCTTGAACTTCTTGTTAGATTTCAAGTCTGTATTTTGTGTCCGTGACAGTTTGTTGAGACTACAATAACTTGAGATATCAAAGCTAGTTCTTTCTTAGTAGAGTGTAGATTACCCCTCTACTTGAAGGTATACTAGTATTTTTTAGAGGTTGCAGATTACCCTCCTCTAAACTGATACTTCTTCTGTTACAATATTGGAGTCTTATTCTTCTTGGAGAGAGTGGATTACCCCTCTTCTTGAAATTTTTAAGGTGTTTTATAGGTTGTGGATTACCCTCCTATAAACCAATATTGCCTCTTATAGGGTCATTTTTGTCCTTCTTTTAGAATGGCTGGAGGTCAAGACATTAGTATGACAGTAAGTTCGGAGTCTAAGTTAGATGCTATTATGAATGCCCTCGCTACGTTGTCGTATTACGTGCTTTCCTGCTCGAGAACGCGCCGGGCGTCTGACTGTAGAAGGTAGTATGGAGATTCGCCGATAGTCAGCAGTCTATCAGTTTTTGACTATTGGAATATAAACGACTACAACAATGTACCGTAAATCTATACGGGTGCTCTTCGACTGCTTGTCGAAGTCCTTTTTGCCCCAGCCGGTAGGTCTCTAGATGTTACAGAGAACCCCATACAATCCAAACTGTTAACCTTCAATACTGCTTTGTACTTACGATCTTGTATCCACTGACTGTCTTGTTAGATTAACCCAATAAATTTCATTCACTCCGCATATTCAATCCTATAGACACCCTTTTAATCCTTCAATCACAGACGTAACTCGATTTCACAAAACAGTCAAGAGTATCGAAACCCACTTCATTTAAAAATCCCGATTCACCATTACAACACTGACTTCAGCAGCGATTGCCTCAGTCTTCCCCAAAACTCTACGAAGAAGAAAAATCCAAATCCTATGTCTTTCCTTCCCCGACCCGAAGCATGAAGCTCCTCTCTCTAATTCCCTTCATCTTCAAAAACCTCCAATAAAAAAAACTGAACTGGTAACCTTGCAAAAGCTTGAAAAAACTCGCTCCCCCCCCCGATTTCCCCTTCAAAAAAAAACCACCCCAAAACTATATCCCACCTAACCTTATCCTCTGAATTTCTTCAATCTTCCGTCTTAGATCCGGAATTGGCTCCCACCTCAAGCTTGGATCCAAAATTGGCTCTCGCCGTCAAACTTTCTCCTCCGTTTTTGCCTTTAAGAAATCCATTTACCGAAAACAACGTTCCTTGAGACGGCACAGAGAACAGGACAGCCTGAAACAGAATCGAACCCCGTAATCGGGACCACATTGAGTCGCCCGACCAATTCAGGTCCTATATTGGGAAAGATGCCCATAGTAACCTGGATGTTTCCGTAATTGGGTCAAATTGGTCCTCGCGTCAGATTGGCTAAGACCCGTAGTAAGACCTGGATTTTCCGTAACTAGACTGCATTGGGTTGCCCCACCAATACAGGTCTCATATTGGGTAAGAGGACCCGGATTGGATTATTGAAATTGGATCCAATTGGCTCCTCGAACCCGTCGTGTGAATTGGTCCTTCTCTTCCTGCTGACTCCCGTTATAGGAATCGAACGGGGCATTCCAGTATGCCCCGGCTGACTGTAACGGAGTCACTGAACCTGACCACTCAGTATTTGTACTGGAGTTGGTCGATGCTCCCAATATTCGAGGTAACTGAATATTAATAAAATTCCCCTTTCTTTTTATTTTCACTGTATACTCGTGTTACAACACGACATCCACCCCCTCTGAACCTGTGCATCCTCCGGTATGCACCAATTTACCCAATTGCTGTTTGATTCAGAATATATCCCCTACGTCTTTGTCCAGTTCGTCGTCGTCACCTTCATTATCCATATCACTTTCATCTTCTTGCTGCGGAATCTTTATACCTTCATTAAGGTCTTCCATATTCATCTCCGCGTATCTTCGTTTAAATATTTTTACTCGCTTCCCTACAATTGATATTTTCAATTTTGTACCATCTAACTCCCGTAATGAGTAAGTCGCATTATCATGAACAGTTGTTACAACATATGGTCCAAACCAACGTTTTGAAAATTTCCGCAAAGTACTATGTTGATTATCCAGACTATTGTCATAAACAAGTACCCAGTCACCTTCCTCGATTGCTTTTGGTCTCAATCGATGATGCTTATCGAATCGCGCCTTGTTTTCTAACCTTGCTCTTTTTAACCTTTCCAATGCTATCTGGACATCTTCCGTTCTTTGCTCCAATTGTCGAATCCTAATAGCCAGAAGTTCTTCTCTTGTCAATCCATCTTCCCATGGTAGCATACTCCAAGTAAGTACCTTTTCTTCAATCGGCATAATTGGTTTTTGACCTGTCATAAGTTCTACTGGCATATATCCTGTCACCGAACTATGTGTTGTTCGATCAGCCCATAATGCAAATGACAAAAGCCGTGGCCACTCTTTAACCTTTCCATTACAAGCTTTAACCAATGCTTTCACAATCGGCGGGTGACCGCGTTCGCTTTTTGCATTCCCTTCCGGATTATAAGCAGTAGTCAGTGATAGTTTAACTCCACATTTTTCAAAGAACTTACGAGCTTCTTGTGCATTTAATTCTCCACGATCTGCAGTGATTTTTCCTATGCACCGGTAACGGCAAATGACATCTTCAAGCAAAAACCTACAAATCCTCTCTGTAGATTTTGTCCTCAATGCTCTTCCTTCTACTTGATTTGATAAATCTTCACGAGCTAAGACCAAATATCTCATCTGCCATAACCCAACCGGCATAATAACCAAATCAACAACCCATTTAAAATGAATAGCCAGAGGATACGTAGGATGAAGACCATCTCGATGTCGGATATTAGAATACGATTGACAGATTTCACATGACTCTACAAATGAGAGCACATCTTGATACATATTTTTCCACCAATATCGTTCCTTGAGTTTAGCAAAAGTAGCCCAGATTCCTCTATGCCCTGCCCATAAACTATCATGAAACTCCTTTAATAATTTTAGTTTTTCTTCCCTTTTGCCTATCACTCGTTGTGGCATCCCAATTCCTTTCTTCGGTCTCTTCCATAAGAATCCATCTCGAAGTAAAAATCCATATGCTTTTTTTCTTATTTGTTTGAATTTTTCTGTAGACCAATTCCCCTGCTTAGACAAGGTATTCAAATAATGACCAATATCCAATAATTCTCCTTCATAAGCTTCTTCAAGAAATAGCTTGTCTTCTTTGTTGAGATTTGATATTGAATAAAATTTCAATCCGACATCATCAATGTCTTCAACCATTTCGTCCTCCCTCTCGTATCTTGCTCGAGATAGCATGTCTGCTACTAAATTGTCCTTTCCGGTGATATGCTTAAATTCTGGATTTAGTGACTTAATATAAGCAATCCATCTCAACATTGCAATATCAGGCGTTGAACAGTTAATAATCATTCCAAGCAATGGCAAGCAATCTGTTTCAATTACTACTACTGCCCCAATCAAATAGTCCTTTTCAGCTTTCATAGCCGAAATGACTCCCCAAAGTTCTCTTTTGACTTGCGAATATGCACGCTGACGAATACTTAAAACTTTAGCCCCAAATCAAACTGCAAATCTGCTTCCATTCGAATCATCTTGATCCACAGTCCATCCAACGGTAATTGGACTAGCGTCTACAGTAAGAATCACTGGTCTATTGCACTTATAATCAACCTTCCTCAATATTGGAGGTGACATCAATAATTTCTTCAATCTTTGCATTGCCTGAATATGCCTTTCTTTCCATTCAAATCGGTAACCTTTGCGTAACAGTTCATATAATGGATCCGCTATGTGAGCAAAATGAGGGATCCAGATTCGATAAAATACCCATGCATCCAAAAACCTGCGAACCTCTGTTAAAGAACCACAATCCTCTTTCATCCTTCCAATTGCATCAACTTTAGTCGGATCTGGTTTTCTTCCGTAAGATCCGCATAAATGTCCAACAATTACAACCTCTCGCACTCCAAATACGGACTTCATACCCGATAATGTAAGATGAACTTCTCCAAGCCGAGTTAAAATCTTTTCACAATCTTGTATATGATCAACAACATATCTGCGACACCCCCTCGTATCTAAAGTTTCATCTTTGTCTCCTTCTTTGCACCCTTTTATAGGAACATCATCCAAAAAAGGCATAGTCTTCTTCAAAATAAAATCTCTCAATACCTTATTCATCCCATTCATCATATGTGCAACTGAGTTGGTCGTGCCTTGAGGAAGAGTGCACATTCTTACCAATCCAAGTGGTGTCCTCATCGTTGTCATATTTCTACTTCCTTCGACAAGTTGAAATTGATCATAACTTGAATATAAGTCACTTATTGAATAGATCACCCTTCTAACAAACGCCTTAGCAAATTCATCCACAATAGGTCCAATTCCTACATTCCTGACAGTTACTGCATTCATCGGTTGCATATCTTGAATAAACTGTAGTGACCCATTCTTCTTAGGTACCGTAAACCATCGACTAGAATACGGCGCAAATGAAGGTTCTAATATTTTCATCTTTATCTTTTCTTTCAATAGTTCCACCAATTTAGGTAAATGTGCCCTCGGTACTGGAATCGATCTTAGATTCCAAGGTACATGCGGTACAGTGAAGATAACCATAGGTGTTATAATATTTGGATTCACACACCCAATTTCATGAGATTCGAAGGCAAACGATCTACCTTGTTAAGCCAACATCTTTTTGAAGCAAGTAATTTCCTCCAGCAATAAAGAACCATCAGAACCAATCTTCAATTCTTCAAAAGTTTCTTCAGTAAACTAATGTCCAATACTCATTGGATCTCTTAAACTTGCTTCTTTTGATGCTTCTCCCATTTGTTCTTTAGAATCCTCTGGTAATGGTCCGGCAACAGGCTTTACCTTCTTATCTGCCGTTTTATATCTCGTCTCTACTGTGACTTCTGGTGCTTGAAAAGATTCAAGCATGGTATAAACCTCTCTCGAATGAATCTCAACAATCTTATCATTATCCCCTAACCCAATAGATGTAATCAATTCCAATGAATCTTCTAGCCCATTTTCTTCATAAACACCCAAAATCCTCTCATCATCTTGCAATGTACCTATCTTGCGTAATTGTCCTTCAATATCATATAATCTTTTTCTTTCTTTTCTTTTAAAATCTTCAACTTTCTTATACATAATATTTCCATTCTCCAATATATCAATAAAACTCGCATCAAAGGCACCTTCATCTCGCGAGAGTACCTCCTCTTTTGTACCTCCATAATCTCGCTTTACAGTGGTACCTCCCCAAAATCCTTAAATCCTTCAACAATCTTTGGCAATGGTTTCTCCCTCAACCTATCTCGATTCCGTTCATGGTTAGGAAGTACTGTTAGAAATTGTACAGCTTTCCTCCCATCTTCGCTCCGTACCCTTGCATAAGCAGAACCATCGTCAAGTACCTTTGTTTCCATCCATGTTGTCGTGATATAAGGTTGTCCTAAAATCAACGGATAAGACGTTGTATCTTGAACGAAGAAATGTTGCTCCGTCGCAACATCCCCAATCCGAATTTTGACATCTAGACAAGTTCCATATAATTCGCCTCGTGTGTTATTAGTTGCTCGTATTGCCCATCCATGTTCCATATCAATTGGCCATTTTTGCTTCTTATAAAGATCTTTAGACATGAGATTTATTTCAGAACCATGGTCTACCAAAGCAACTATTGGTTCTTCTATATCTCCTACCTTCACCAATACCTCAGTAGTTGCCCTTGTCCAATGCTTTCGAGTATAATGGCTCAAAGTTTCCATTTCCTTGTCACTAGAATCTTTGAAATGTACTCGCTGATTATACCCATTCTTTTCATTTGTTGGTTGCTTGTAACCAATATCAACCTCTTCTTCATCTCTACATATTCTTGCGTCAATAGCATGACTCATTCCAGTTTCGCTCATTAATTGCCTCTTTCGCTTAATGTTGTCAATGATAACATCATGAAACTCCTTCTTTGCAATTCCCAAGACTTCTTTCAATGTGAATTCTACCTTAGCGTTTAATATACGTTCTTCCAACACCCCTTTCAAATTTGTTGCCGCTTCAATGTCAGAAAGTAGCTTATAAGCAATTGATTTGCCCTTATCTTTTGTCTCCGTTGTTTTTTCTCCCAATGATGCTGAGGTATCCTTTACAGGCAATTCTTGTGAAGTTGCCTCCCGAGCCTTGTCTCCTCGAGTTTGCCTCTTAAAAGAATTTCCTTCTCTAGTATCATCAAAATTTCCTCGTCTTTTTTCTTCCATCAAAGCTTCATGTTGGCTCTTAGCAATATATGCATGAACTGAAAGAGACTCAACAGGATCCTCCCAACCTGTTCTTCCTCGTATTGTAGCTGCAGTTCTCAATAACGCTTCTCGAGGTAATTTCCCTTCTTGTATTGTAGAAACGGCAGAAGCTCAAAACTCACTAGTTTCCGTACTTCCACCAATTGCATCATCTACTCTAGCACCATAACTTGCACTTTCTCGTACTACTGTTTCATGCTCTTTTAAGTAATCTTGAACCAATGCTCTCATTCCTCCCTTGCCAAAATTGGTTTGAAGAAGATCCTCTCTATTTTTCAATGCTATCTTCCCATCTTTCCAGCAAATAATTCCTTACCGTATCATATTATTAAATTCATTGCAATCTTTTCTAGTGTGTGAAGCATCATCACACCAAATGCATCTTTGTACATATCCTTGTTTTGAAACATTCTTCGAATTGTTTATAGAAGTATTCTCTTCAAGTCTTGCCAATTTGATTTGAAGATCTCGCATTCCTCGTATAATTTCTTCCATACCCATATCTGTTTTCTTTGACAAGGATGTCGAAGGTTGAACTGTAGGCATTGTCGGTGGTGTAGTACGTACTGGAGCTTTGGGTGCTTGTACTTGTTTCGGAATATTACTCCTATCCTTCCTCCTTTCTTTTTTTGTAAGCAACTCTACCGCATCTTCAACGTTCTTCCACTTCGTTGTCAATCCTTCATCTTCTTCTTTGTCTTCAAGAAGGGGTTCTAATTTCTCTTGCAATTTTCCATCAGCAGCTTGAAGAAATAGATCAACTTTGTTCGGCTCCAATGTCAATTTTTCTACCTTCGATAATTGAGAGTACTGCCTTTCAAATTCCCTTAGTAGCTCTGTTGCTTGCAAATTCTTATTGGGCCGTTCAATCCATCCCAGAAACAGCTTCTTAGTAACGCGATCAGCATCTTCCAAGAAATATTCGACTTTTAATGCATGTGAAAAATCCTCCCATGAATTCCCACAACGATCCGTAATTGATGTAATGTGGTCCCTTATCTCCGGTATCGTAGCAAGTCCAAATAGTGCAACCATTTTCTTCTCTGAAACCCGATTTAATTCTATTTCACGAACATAACATCTTAAATACCTTGAAATATTCCTCCCATCAAATTGATCAATTTTATTGACCACTGCTTGCAATGCTTTGGTTGCCAAAGCTTCCTTTCGATCATTGCTTTGCTGTTGCTGTATTGACAATGAGAAGGCTTGAAACAAACTAGCAATAGACGGATCCATGTGCATACCTTGTCCTTTAGAAGACTCCCCACCAGAAACTTCTCCCAAAAATCCTTCAAAATTTTTATTTTCATTTTCCATAAAAATAAAGATAAAATCAACCGAAATCCAATACATTCTACCTCAAGCTTTCACGTCGGGTTCACCACTTATGTCGTATTACGTGCTTTCTTGCTCGAGAACGTGCCGGGCGTCTGACTGTAGAAGGTAGTATGGAGATTCGCCGATAGTCAAGCAGTCTATCAGTTTTTGACTGTTGGAATATAAACGACTGCAACAATGTACCGTAAATCTATACGGGTGCTCTTCGACTGCTTGTCGAAGTCCTTTTTGTCCCAGCCGGTAGGTCTCTAGATGTTACAGAGAACCCCGTACAACCCAAACTGTTAACCTTCAATACTGCTTTGTACTTACGATCTTGTATCCACTGACTGTCTTGTTAGATTAATCCAATAAATTTCATTCACTCCACATATTCAATCCTATAGACACCCTTTTAATCCTTCAATCACAGACGTAACTCGATTTCACAAAACAGTCAAGAGTATCGAAACCCACTTCATTTAAAAATCCCGATTCACCATTACAACACTGACTTCAGCAGCGATTGCCTCAGTCTTCCCCAAAACTCTACGAAGAAGAAAAATCCAAATCCTATGTCTTTCCTTCCCCGACCCGAAGCATGAAGCTCCTCTCTCTAATTCCCTTCATCTTCAAAAACCTCCAATAAAAAAAACCGAACTGGTAACCTTGCACAAGCTTGAAAAAAACTCGCTCCCCCCCCGATTTCCCCTTCAAAAAGAAACCACACCCCAAAACTATATTCCACCTAACCTTATCCTCTGAATTTCTTCAATCTTCCGTCTTAGATCCGGAATTGGCTCCCACTTCAAGCTTGGATCCGAAATTGGCTCTCGCCGTCAAGCTTTCTCCTCCGTTTTTGCCTTTAAGAAATCCATTTACCGAAAACAACGTTCCTTGAGACGGCAAAGAGAACAGGACAGCCTGAAACAGAATCGAACCCCGTAATCGGGACCACATTGAGTCGCCCGACCAATTCAGGTCCTATATTGGGAAAGATGCCCGTAGTAACCTGGATGTTCCCGTAATTGGGTCAAATTGGTCCTCGCGTCAGATTGGCTAAGACCCGTAGTAAGACCTGGATTTCCCGTAACTGGGTTAAATTGGTCCTCGCGTCAGATTGGCTAAGACCCGTAGTAAGACCTGGATTTTCCGTAACTAGATTGCATTGGGTTGCCCCACCAATACATGTCTCATATTGGTTAAGAGGACCCGGATTGGATTATCGAAATTGGATCCAATTGGCTCCTCGAACCCGTCGTGTGAATTGGTCCTTCTCTTCCTGCTGACTCCCGTTATTGGAATCAAACGGGGCATTCCAGTATGCCCCGGCTGACTGTAACGGAGTCACTGAACCTGACCACTCAGTATTTGTACTGGAGTTGGTCGATGCTTCCAATATTCGAGGTAACTGAATATTAATAAAATTCCCCTTTCTTTTTATTTTCACTGTATACTCGTGTTACAACACGACAACGTTATCACAAAGAACTGCAGAGATTGAAGGAGTGGTGGCAAGGCTTCATAATGATGGAATATCTGGGATAGCACAATCTAAACTACACCAGCCTCAAATTTCGGCACTTGGAGAAATAACTTTACCTCAAGTTCGACAAAAACCTCTAGTTCTACAACATAAGGAGCCTCGAGTTAGCCTTCCAGATAAGTTTGATGGAACACGTTCCAAGTTTCGAGGATTCGTCAATCAAATCAGGTTGATAACAGTTTTACAGCCCGAACGATATCCAACGGAGGAGTCACGTGTTGGGCTTGTTGGAACCTTACTTACGGGACAAGCTCTATCATGGTTTGCTCCTTTGTTTGAGAAACGATCATCCATATTAAACAACTTTGAAACCTTTTTGGAAGCATTTGCGGAAGCATTTGGTCAACACGATAAGGTTCGATGGGCTACAACAAAGATCCGGTCACTACGACAAGAGATGCGTTCTACATCAGTCTATGCTTCGGATTTCAGGCAATTAGTATGCGACATCAATTGGGATGAAGAAGCGTTGATGAGTCAATTCTATTGGAGTTTAAGAGATGATGTGAAGGATTTGCTATTAACTCTTCCTGATCCACGAACGCTCAATGAAGCCATTAGCCAAGCTGTGAAGTGCGATAATCGCCTATTCCAACATCGCCAAGACAAACGCTCAAGACAACATACAATTCGCCATGCTCCAACTATGTCAGCAAGCGGTGTGAATTCGCATTCAGAGATGGAAGACATGCAAATTGATGCGGTACGTATCAAATCTCTTACTATAGAAGAAAAAAAGCGAGGTATGGAGGAAAATTTATACTTGTATTGCGGTGGAGAAGGCCACAAAGTCCGAAACTGCCCCAAAAAGCAAAATCGAGGCATAGTCAAGACTAGGGGAGTATTTGTTCAGGAAAATGAGGATGCCCAGCCACAGTAGGAACCGTGCGACTGGACAATGAAATATCCCAACAACAATCAGGTTCCTTTCTTTCTGCCCAACCTGCACTTTGTTTTACAATCCCTCTGTTTATCAGCCCTCAAAAACTGAGAACCTTAGCACTACTAGACTCAGGAGCATCTGCTTGTTTTTTAGACGAAGAATTTACAAAGCATCATAAGATCCCTTTAATACAAAAATCAAAACCTGTTCATGTTGAGGTCATAGATGGGCGACCTTTATTGTCTGGTAGCATCACCCGTGAATCAAAATCTATAGAAGTAACATTTAAAGACCATAGTAGTCATATTATTTTTGATATTATTAGAATCCCATCAAATCCTATTATTCTTGGTCTTTCTTGGTTGGAAAACATAATCCATTGATAGATTGGAGGTTGCGGAAGATGACTTTTCCCACAAAACCACCCAAGAAAAAACCTAGTAAAAAACCTCGAAAAAAGAAATCCTTATTCATTGGAGCAAGAGCGTTTATAAGATCATCTAAGGAAGGCACTCCATTTGTCATTTATGCGGCTACAACTACCGAGGAGAAGATCTCAACAGCAACTATACCGGAGCAATATAAGGATTTTAAAGACGTGTTTAAAAAAAAAACGCTGTTAGGGACATAGTCCTTAGACCATTCTAGAGACAAGTTTCTAGAACCTTCTAGAAAGAAGTCTCTAGAAACTTCCAGAAGATTCTTTGAATATTCTCTTGGAATATTCTTCAAAGATTCCCTAAAGATTCTTTAAAGATTCCCTAAAGATTCCTTTAGAAGGCTCTAGAAGATTCTTAGAATATTTTAGTAGATTCTAGGAAGTTACTTGAGAAGCTTCCTAGCTCTTGGGTAGTTGCTCGAGAAGCTTCATAGTTCTTGGGAAGCTTCTTGATACGCTTCCTTAGAACCATAGGCCAGTAGTATATATAGGAGTCGAGGCTGAAGAGTTCTTCAGTCTCGACAACACATCTCTTGGAGTTCTAGCTCACCTTTCTGGTGTTGTTCTTGTACTCATCTGTTTAATCTAGTTCTGCCACTTCTTCTTGAACTTCTTGTTAGATTTCAAGTCTGTATTTTGTGTCCGTGACAGTTTGTCGAAACTACCTTTATCTAAATATCAGAGCTGAATCCTCCTTGTTTGAGAGCGGATTACCCCTCTTCTTGAAGGTATTCTAGCGCTTTAGGGGTTGCGGATTACCTTCCTCTAAACTGGTATTTTCTCAATCACAATATCAGAGCTTAGTTCTTTGAGGCAGAGAGTGGACTACCCCTTTCTTTGGAGATACTTGAGCGTTCTAAGGGTTGCGGATTACCCTCTCTTGGACTGATATTAATTCCTTCTTTTTGTTTAGCATAGCTAGTAGAAAAGACTGTTAATATCAATTTCAGAGCTTTGCCTTCTTGATAGAGTGCGGATTACCCCTCTTCTCGAAAGCATTGAGGCATTTTTAGAGGTTGCGGATTACCCTCCTCTAAAACTGAAATCGTTTAGTGTTTTTTTTTTTTCTTTTCTTTTCTCCGAGTAGGTTTTAGTGACAGGTAGTGCTACAATTTTCTCCAAGAGACTTAGCAATTTCTTCTTCTCTCAAAATTTTAATCCATCTATTCTCTAAATATGGAAGTAGACTAGATCATAGACAATGCATCTCCACAAGTAGACAATAGAGTGGCAACTCTTGCAGATCTTCAAGCTCTTATGAATAGTGTACGAAAGGAGATTGCATTTCTTTGCAATCCAAGTAAAGAACCTCAAACTGATCTAGTGACCGAAGAAGCTAGACGCAAAATTTATAGCCTACAACAAGAAATTATTCGACTGAGAAAAGCAAGACATGTATCACATACGACCCCTATAGATACTTCAAGGATTAGTACGAAAGAACCAAAAGCGAGTATGCCAGACAAATTTGACGGAACAAGAGCCAACTTCCGAGGTTTTGTGCAACAAGTACGGCTTTACCTACGCCTATACCCTTCTCGTTATCCGAATGGATTTACCCAGGTTGCTTTCATAGGTACTCTTCTATCAGGAAATGCTCGCTCTTGGCTTGCTCCACTATTGGAGAAGGATTCTCCAATATTGTACGACCTAGAGGCTTTCATAGAGAGACTTACTACTGCGTTTGGAGATAGCGATCGAGAAAGAGTGGCTGAAAGAAAGATACAAAATCTGCGACAAGGATCACGTTCTGCTGCAATCTATGCTGCAGAATTTCAACAGCTTACATGTGATCTTGATTGGAATGATAAGGCATTCATGACACGATTTCGATATGGACTAAGAGATGATGTCAAGAACTTATTGATCACCATGCCTAAGGCGGATACTTTAGAAGAACTTATATCTCAGGCAATTATTTGTGACAATCGCCTCTTTGAATTACGACAAGAAAGACGATCAGGCTGGAGAAATGACGGAGCATTTGCTACATTTTCAAAAGGTCCAGAGAATCACTCCACAGATCCTGAACCCATGCAAATTGATGCGGTACGTTTCAAACCCCTCACAGCTGAGGAAAGAAAGCGACGGTTTGAACAAAACTTGTGTTTATATTGCGCAGAAGCGGGCCATAAAGCTGTAGATTGTCGGAAGAAACAAAAGCCTCAAACAACAAGACTCAGGAGTACAAGCATGCAGGAAAACAAGGACGCCCAGCCACAATAGGGATCGTGCGGCTGGACATCTCAACATCCAAAATTAATCAAGGTCCCTTTCTGTCAGCTCAACCTTCAGATTGTTTTATGGTACCTTTACATCTGGGTATTCAAGAACTACAAGTCAATGCTTTATTAGACTCGGGTGCATCCGCTTGCTTTATAGATGAAGAGTTTGCCAAGCTTCACAATATTTCTCTTGTAAAGAAACTTAAGCCTGTCCATGTAGAAGTCATAGATGGACGACCATTGTCTTCGGATAATGTTATCCATGAAACTAAACCATTGAAGGTACGTCTTGAAAATCATGAGAGCAATATTGTGTTTAATGTTATCAAGACTCCTTCATGTCCTATCATTTTGGGACTATCTTAGCTTGATAGATATAATCCATTGATAGATTGGAAGTTGCGGAAAGTGACATTTCCAACAAACTCCTTGAAGGTGGAATCTGCCAAGACAATGTCTAGAAACAAATCCTTGTTTATAGGGGCAAGGGCTTTCATGAAGGAAGCCAAGCAAAATACACCTCTTGTCATCTTCGCAACTTCGACTCGAGAAGATGCAACTCCGACTTTGGTTATTCCAAAGCAGTATGAAGAATTCAAAGATGTCTTTGAAAAGAAGAATGTTGATATGCTGCCAGAGCATCGACCCTATGACTGTGCCATTGAATTGCAAGAAGGAGCACAACCACCTTTTGGACCAATCTACAATTTGTCGCAGACGGAGTTGACTGAGTTGCGGAAGTACATTGACGAGAATCTAGCCAAGAACTTCATCCGTCATTCGAAGTCGCCAGTTGGGGCACCAATCTTATTTGTAAAGAAGAAGGATGGCTCACTACGGATGTGCGTGGACTATTGAGGTCTCAACAAGGTGACAAAAAAGAATCGCTACCCACTGCCTTTGATCTCTGGTCTTCTAGAACAACTTGGACGTGCAAGGATCTTTACAAAGATTGACCTAAGGGGAGCTTACAACCTTGTGCGAATCAAGGAAGGAGATGAATGGAAGACAACGTTCCGAACAAGGTATGGCCATTTTGAATACAATGTCATGCCATTTGGTCTTACTAATGCTCCAGCGGTCTTTCAACACATGATGAATGACATCTTTCGAGAGCATCTAGACGATTTTGTTGTCATCTATCTAGATGATATTTTGATATTTTCTAAGAACGAAGAAGAACATGAGAAGCATGTTCGTTTGGTACTCAAAAAACTACGGGAGCGAGGACTCTATGCCAAATTGGAGAAGTGCTTATTTCACCAAACTGAGATAGAGTTTTTGGGATTCATCGCGACTACAGAAGGCTTGAAGATGGATCCAAAGAAGGTAGAAGCAATCATGTCTTGGAAAGTTCCGAAGACGGTTAGGGACGTACAATGTTTTCTTGGATTTGCTAACTACTATCGGATCTTCATCAAGAATTATTCTCAAGTTGCTGCCCCCCTCACTCGGTTAACGTGTAAGGACAAGCTCGAATGGGGACCTATCGCAAAAAAAGCATTTCAAGATTTGAAGATGGTATTTACTACAACTCCAATCTTGGTACATCCGGACTTTACAAAGGCCTTTTATTTGGAGACAGATGCTTCGGATTTTGCTTTGGGAGCTGTACTTTCACAGATGGGCGTAGATGAGAAGCTCCATCCAGTTGCGTTCTATTCTCGAAAATTCTCTGCTGCTGAGATCAACTATGAGATCCACGATAAGGAACTCCTTGCTATAGTAGATTCTTTCCAAGAGTGGCGCCACTTTCTCGAAGGAACTGCTCATCTAGTGATCGTATATACAGATCACAAGAATTTGGAGTATTTTATGTCGGCTCGGGTTTTGAATCGGCGTCAAACTCGGTGGAGTATGTCCCTATCCAAGTTCGACTTTGTTATTACTTATCGGCTTGGGAAGCAACAAGGGTTGTCCGATGCATTATCAAGGAGATCATATCTCGCGCCAAAGGTTGGAGATGTAGCATTTGATCAACAGTGCACGACATTGTTGAAGCTAGAGAAATTTCGGCTCAATGCAGCTATTGTATCAATTGATGCTGACTTCCTCGACTAGGTACGGGCCGCAACCATTGAAGATTCTTTAGCCCTTAATATCAAGCAACATGCTGGTGATGATAAATTCAAGATGGAAGGAGATCTAGTATATTTCGAAGAGCAGTTGTATATCCCAAAAGGGCCAGCATGACTCCGAGTTCTTCAATCTCGTCATGACTTTCCAGTTGCGGGACATTTTGGATTCAATAAGACCTTGGAACTTATTTCCCGCGATTTCTGGTGGCCTCAAATGTGGAAGGATGTGAAAGATTTTGTTGTATCTTGTGACATTTGTTCAAGATCCAAAAACCCTCGACATCGACCTTATGGACTTCTACAGCCATTGCCTATTCCGCGCCGACCATGGTCTTCGGTTTCCATGGACTTTATTACGGATCTACCACCATCGAATTCATTTGACAACATTTTTGTTGTCGTAGACCGGCTTACAAAGATGGCGCATTTTGTCCCTTGCAAGAAGACATCGTCAAGCGAAGACACAGCAAGACTCTTTCTTGATAATGTGTATCGATATCATGGTCTACCAAATGATATTATATCGGATCGAGGAACCCAGTTTGTGTCAAAGTTTTGGAAATCTCTTTTTGAAATATTGAAGGTGGATATCAAGCTTTCTTCGGCATTTCATCCTCAAACGGACGGCCAAACAGAACGGGTGAATCAAGTTTTAGAGCAATATTTACGTTGCACCATCAACTATCAACAAGATGATTGGGTCGCATATCTACCGCTAGCCGAGTTTGCATATAACAACACCTTTCATGCATCAACTCAACAAACGCCATTCTTTTTCAATTATGGATACCATCCAAAGCTTGATTTATGGAGTTCGTCAACGATTAACAATCCAGCAGCTGAAGAATTGGTGAAGGAGCTTTTGCAGCTTCAAACTACATTGAAGCTTCAATTGCAAACTACCCAAGAATCTTACAAGGCGTCCGCAGACAAATTTCGGAATCAGATACCTAATTTCACGATTGGAGACAAAGTTTGGCTGCTTCGACGAAATATTAAGACCAAGCGGCCATGTGACAAATTGGACTATCGGAGATTGGGACCATTTGTTATCCAGAAGCAGATCAATCTTGTAGCGTATCGTCTGGAGTTACCAGCTACTATGAAGGTACATCCTGTCTTTCATGTTTCTTTGTTGGAGCCTTATCGAGAATCGTCTTTTCCTGGAAGAGTACAATGTCCACCACCTAGCATAGAAATAGAGAACCACGAAGAATACGAGGTGGAAAAGGTCCTGGATTCACGGAAAAGATGGGATAAATTAGAATACTTTGTGCATTGGAGCGATTACGATATTAATGAACAAACATGGGAGCCGGCCGAAAATCTCGCGAATGCACCGCAAAAAGTACAAAAGTTTCATCGACGATATCCTGAGAAATCCAAGCCGGTTTGACGATAACTTCTTACTGAAGCTTGTTCATCCAGAAAACAAAAAAGGTGAGAGAGCACCACCAAAATCCATAGTTGATGTAGTCATTCTCTCCAAGATAGCGTAGAACTTTGTTAGTAGCCCAAGTTTGTTATTATTATTTTAGCCTTTGAATATGGATAGCCAAGATACTACACTTGTCATGTCATCTCAAGCAACTAGCTCATGAAGACGACCGCGAGATGAAGAACCGCCTGCACCACGACGACGTCGAAGGATTCCGAGCAACAGATCGCTGGTGATTGTATTTGAGGTCGAGCCTGCCTACAATGGTCAGCCAGAAGGAGTGTTTGCAGGACAATTTCACAATGAAGACACGGAGGTTCATGCTTGGTCAGAAGTTGAAGGCGTGGGCCACTACCGTTGGCTTCAAGGACCATTGAATCACTTGCCTCGTGAACAACAATAGGAGTTCATAGCAGAGGTTATACGACAGATCTTCATTTTCTTGCATTGGTATTGACTGACGATAACATTGCTTCTCGGAGACTTCGAAGCTAAAGGAGGAGGTGATGTTAGGGACATAGTCTTTAGACCTTTCTAGAGACAAGTTTCTAGAATCTTCTAGAAAGAAGTCTCTAGAAACTTCCAGAAGATTCCTTGAATATTCTCTTGGAATATTCTTCAAAGATTCCCTAAAGATTCTTTGAAGATTCATTAAAGATTTCCTTAGAAGGTTCTAGAAGATTCTTAGAATATTCTAGTAGATTCTAGGAAGTTACTTGAGAAGCTTCCTAGCTCTTGGATAGTTGCTCGAGAAGCTTCATAGTTCTAGGGAAGCTTCTTGATGCGCTTCCTTAGAACCATAGGCTAGTAGTATATATAGGAGTCGAGGCTGAAGAGTTCTTCAGTCTCGACAACGCATCTCTTGAAGCTCTAGTTCAATTCACTTGGCGTTACTCTTATACTCATCCGATAATCTAGTTCTTGTCATTTCTTCTTGAACTTCTTGTTTAGATTTCTTGTTTGTATTTTGGTCCGTGACAAACGCGGACATACTACCGGAACACCGACCATATGATTGTGCCATAGACTTGCAAGGAGGAGCACAACCACCTTTTGGCCCAATCTACAATCTATCGCAAACGGAGTTGGCAGAGTTGCGAAAGTACATCGACGAGAATCTAGCCAAGAACTTCATTCGTCATTCAAAATCATCAGCTGGAGCACCCATCTTATTTGTGAAGAAGAAAGGTGGATCATTACGGATGTGTGTGGACTATCGAGGCCTCAACAAGGTAACAAAGAAAAATCGTTACCTATTACCCTTGATTTCTAGTCTCTTAGAACAACTTGGACGTGCGAAGATCTTTACAAAAATTGATCTAAGGGGAGCTTATAATCTCGTACGAATCAAGAAAAGAGATGAGTGGAAGACAGCATTCCGTACAAGGTATGGTCATTTCGAATATAATGTCATGCCTTTTGGTCTTACCAATGCTCCAGCGGTTTTCCAACATATGATGAATGACATCTTTCGAGAACACCTCGACGATTTTATTGTCATCTACTTGGAAGATATTCTAATATTCTCTAAAAACGAGGAAGAGCATGAGGAGCATGTTCGTTTGGTCTTGGAGAAACTACGCAAGCGAGGACTATATGCCAAATTAGAAAAGTGTTTATTTCACCAGACGGAGATGGAATTTTTGGGATTCATTGCGACTACAGAAGGTTTGAAGATGGATCCCAAGAAAGTAGAAGCAATCATGTCTTAGGAGGTTCCGAAGATGGTTAGAGACGTACAATGCTTTCTTGGTTTTGCTAACTTCTATCAGATCTTCATCAAGAATTATTCTCAAGTTGCTACTCCTCTCACTCGATTAACATGCAAGGATAAGTTGGAATGGGGACCTTTGGCGGAGAAGGCGTTTCAAGATTTGAAGACAGCATTTACTACAACTCCAATTTTAGTACATCTAGACTTTACAAAGGCCTTCTATTTAGAAACTGATGCTTCAAAATTTGCTTTGGGAGCTGTGCTTTCACAAATGAGTGAAGATAAGAAGCTCCATCCAGTTGCATTCTATTCTCGGAAGTTCTCTGCTGCTGAAATCAATTATGAGATCCACGATAAGGAACTTCTTGCTATAGTGGATACTTTCGAAGAATGGCGTCACTTTCTTGAAGGAGCTGCACATCCAGTAATCGTATATACGGATCACAAGAATTTGGAGTATTTCATGACGGCTCGAGTTTTAAATCGGCGTCAAGCTCGGTGGAATATGTCGCTATCTAGATTCGATTTTATTATCACTTATCGACCTAGAAGGCAGCAAGGACTATCCGATGCTTTATCAAGGAGATCGTATCTTGCACCAAAGGCTGGAGGAGCAGCGTTTGATCAACAATGTACAACATTATTGAAGCCAGAGAGATTTCAATTTTGTGCTACTATTATATCATTTGATGCTGACTTCCTAAACCAAGTATGTGCTATGACCATTAAAGATTCAGTAGCCATTGATATCAAGCAACATACCAATGATGACAAGTTCAAGGTGGAGGGAGATCTTTTATACTTTGAAGAGCGATTGTACATTCCAAAAGGATTAGCACGACTCCGAGTTCTTCAATCTCGCCATGATTTTCCAACTGCGGGATATTTTGGATTCAACAAGACCTTGGAGCTTATTTCCCGAGATTTTTGGTGGCCCCAAATGTAGAAGGATGTGAAAGATTTTGTCCTCTCTTGTGACATCTGTTCAAGATCTAAGAATCCTCGGCATCGCCCTTATGGACTTCTACAGCCATTGCCAATTCCACGTCGACTATGGTCTTCAATTTCTATGGACTTCATCACGGACTTGCCATCATCAAACTCATTTGACAGCATCTTTGTCGTAGTAGATCGGCTTACGAAGATGGCACACTTTGTTCCTTGTAAAAAGACATCGTCCAGTGAAGTCACAGCAAGACTCTTTCTCAATAATGTGTATCGATATCATGGACTACCAGATGATATCATATCAGATCGAGGTACCCAGTTCGTGTCAAAGTTTTGGAGATCTCTCTTTGGGATATTGAAGGTGGATATCAAGCTTTCTTCAGCTTTTCATCCTCAAACTGATGGCCAAACAGAACGGGTGAACCAAGTCTTGGAGCAGTACTTACGATGCAGTATCAACTATCAGCAAGACGATTGGACTGCATATCTACCGCTAGCCGAGTTTGCATATAACAACACCCTCCATGCGTCGACTCAACAAACACCATTCTTTTCCAACTATGGATATCATCCGAAGCTTGATTTATTGAGTCCGTCAACAAATAACAATCCAGCAGCTAAAGGATTTGCGAAGCAACTATCAGAGCTTCAAACTATGTTGAAGCTTCAATTACAATCCGATCAAGAATCCTATAAGACGTCTGCAGATAGATTTTGGAATCAAGCATCTACTTTCAAAGTTGGAGACAAAGCCTTGCTTCTTCGACGAAATATCAAGACCAAGCGACCATGTGATAAGTTGGACTATCGAAGATTCGAACCATTTATCATCCAGAAGCAAATTAATCCAGTGGCATACCGGCTGGAGTTATCGGCTTCTATGAAGGTACATCCTATCTTTCATGTTTCTCTGTTGGAACCTTATCGAGAGTCATCTTTTCCTGGAAGAGTGCAATGTCCGCCACCTAGTATTGAAATCGAGAACCACGAAGAATACGAGGTTGAAAAGGTATTGGATTCACGGCGAAGGTGGAGAAAGTTAGAATATCTTGTTCATTGGTGCGGCTATGACATTAATGAGCGAATGTCGGAGCCAGTTGAAAATCTTGCGAATGCGCCACAAAAGGTACAGGAGTTTCATCAACGACATCCCGATAAACCTAAATCAATTCGATGATAGCTTCTTTCTGAAGCTTGTTCTCCCAACTATATAAGAAAAGGGGAGAGCACCAGCAAAATTCATAGTTGATGTAGTTATTTTCTCCAAGATAGATCGTAGTTTGGTCTTTTGATATGGATAGCCAAGAGATAGATACTATGTCAGTCAGAGTATCACAACCGAGTAGCTCACGAAGGCGACCCTGAGATGAAGAACTACATGTACCACGACGATGATGGAGGATACCGAGTAACCGATCACTCGTGATCGTATTTGAGATCGAGCCTGCTTACGATGGTCAACCAGAAGGCGTGTTTGCAGGACAATTTCACAATGAGGACACGGAAGTTCATGCTTGGTCAGAAGTCGAAGGCGTGGACCAATACCGTTGGCTTCAAGGATCGATGAACCACTTGCCTCGTGAACAACAGTTGGAGTTCATAGCAGAAGTTATGAGACAGATCTTCATTTTCTTGCGTTGGTATTGATCAACAACATTGCTTCTCAGAGACCTCGAAGCTAAAGGAGGGGGTGATGTTAGGGACATATTCCTTAGAACTTTCTAGAGAGAAGTTTCTAGAACCTTCTAGAAAACAAGCCTCTGGAACCTTCTAAAAGAGAAGCCTCTGGAACCTTCTAGAGAGAAGTTTCTAGAAGCTTCTAGAAAGGAAGTCTCTGGAACCTTCTAAAAGAGAAGCCTCTGGAACCTTTTAGAGAGAAGTTTCTAGAAGCTTCTAGAAAAGAATCCCCTGGAACTTTCTAGAAGCTTCCTAGTTAATAGAAGTAGCTCGAGAAGCTTCCTAAGTAGGAGTATATATAGGGATCGAGGTTGAAGAGTTCTTCAGTCTCGACAACACATCTCTTGGAGTTCTAGATCACCTTTCTGGTGTTGTTCTTGTACTCATCTGTTTAATCTAGTTCTGCCATTTCTTCTTGAACTTCTTGTTAGATTTCAAGTCTGTATTTTGTGTCCGTGATAGTAAGATGTACGAGTAATTAGTATTGGACATAAGATATTCTTGGGACTTGTGAGATGCCAAAAGGATCTTAGGGTGTCAAGGACAAGAACTCGATGAAAGCTAAAGAGTAAGTGAGACTTTTCTCAAAGAAATAGGACAAAATAGAAATATGTATATTAAGAAAGAAATTAGAATGGCTATTGCCAAAATACAAGAAAACTAGAGACCCTTGAAACTAGACTAGAAGCAAGAAGGGAGTTGACAAGAGTGAAGAGGGCTTCACTCTTGCCTCTATATATACTATCTAACTAGAAGCCACATGGCGATGTTCTATAAGACCTCCAATATATGTTGACTTTCTAGGCCACATGCCTTTGCTTGCAAGGCAAGTTTTCTATGGATGGACCACGTAGTTAGCTTGTTCTTTAAGCTTCCAACATGTGTGGCACATGGCTAACTTGTTGACCAAGTTTCTAGCCTAAAAGTCAACTATAGACTCCTATAAAGTCAAAGCAGCGTCTATGAAGCTTCTAAGAAGCTTCTCTAGAAGATATTAACCTACTTTTATCTACTTTTACATACTTTTATCTATTCATATAGGTAATTGTATGTATGTCCGTGACATTACCCCCCCTTCTAGAGACGAGTTCCACGAGGAGCGGTGATTATATATTGAGAAAATCTAATATGCGGCGAATTGTATTTGCTACATACTCTGATCTTTGTTCTCTTCGAAGATAGTTGATGGGTCCTCTTAGCCATCGATAGTGTCCCATTCCAGGGCGAGAAGACCACCCTGTTATTTGATCACTGTTGAGGCCTTCATAACTTCTTTCAAATAATACATTTGAAACACCATCAGGAGTCGTTCCTATCTCCAATAATATCACCAAACATCGAGAATCTCTTCCAAGGTCGTGATACCAAATGCGTTGTATCTCACCATCTATTCGAGGAAGAACATGTCGTTCTTGAGGGTCTTCATCTCGGTTGCGTCGTCTTGAAGGTTGTGACAATCGCAATGTCTCATCCGGTAAGTCAGCAAACAAAGGTTCTTGAGTTGAATCCGCTGGTTGTTGGCTCTCCATCTAATTAGCGTCACAAATGCAAAGAAGTTACAAACAAGGATAGGAAATTGAATGTTATCTTGCCTCAATCTTGTCTCTTTTATAAGAGAGGTTTTCATCTTGGTTTTGATGGATGTCGTTGATGAAAAACTTTGACTTTAGCTGATGTATTTGCTAGATTCCTGGATGGCTCCCATGTGCGCTCACTAATATCATATCCGCGCCAATGAACAAGATATTCCGGCTTATTTCGGCGCCGCCTTGAGTCTAATATCTCTTCCACCTCAAATTCTTCATTATTATCTACTTCTATAGGAGGCGGTGGCATTTGTCTTCTTCCTTGTATATCCACTGTCTTATATGGTTCAAGAAGAGACACGTGGAATACAGGATGGATCTTCATTGACTCCGGTAGATGTAACCGATATGCAACTGGGTTGATCTATTCAGAAACAGAAAAGGGGCCAAGCCTACGATAGTCCAATTTGTCACAAGGTCGAGTGGTCTTGATATTGCGACGAAGTAGCCATACCTTATCACCCACGTTGAGTTGTGGTTGCTCTTTACAATATACATCTGCATTTATCTTTTGTCGTTCTTGAGCTTTCTTCAACTGCGCCTTCATTATTGCATGTAACTCTGACAACCGATTTGCCATATCTTCTGCTGCAGGATTATCAACTTTTGAAAAATCAAAAGTATCAAGTCGTGGATGATAGCCATAATTGGCAAAGAAAGGTGTTTGTTGCGTGGAAGAATGTACTGTATTATTATAAGCAAACTCTGCCAATGGCAGAAGGTTTGTCCAATCATCTTGTTGGTAGTTGATG
This sequence comes from Physcomitrium patens, assembly GCF_059467195.1. Taxonomy (NCBI): domain Eukaryota; kingdom Viridiplantae; phylum Streptophyta; class Bryopsida; order Funariales; family Funariaceae; genus Physcomitrium; species Physcomitrium patens. Next base: position 2,043,187 of record NC_143430.1, on the reverse strand, counting down.
GTACACCTTAAATACTGCTCCAAGACTTAGTTTACGCGCTCTGTTTGTCCATCAGTTTGAGGATGGAAAGCTGAAGATAGCTTTATGTCCACTTTTAAAATCTTGAAAAGAGTCTTCCAGAATCTCGACACAAATTGAGTTCCCCTATCCGATATGATATCTTTAGGTAATCCATGATAGCGATAGATATTATCAATGAAAAGCTTAGCTGTTTCTTCACCTGTGATAGATTTTGTACATGGCATAAAATGTGCCATCTTGGTGAAACGATCTACTATCACAAATATAGAATCATAAGATCTTGAGTTTGGAAGATCTGTGATGAAATCCATAGAAACAGAAGACCATGGTTGTTCTGGTATAGGTAATGGCTGAAGAAGTCCGTAAGGTCGATGTCGAGGAATTTTTGATCTTGAACAAATACCACATGATTGTACAAAGTCTTTGACTGACTTCCACATTTGTGGCCACCAAAAATCTCTTGATATGAGTTCCAGAGTCTTATTATATCCAAAGTGACCTACTGCTGGAAAGTCATGACGTGCTTGAAGAACACGCAAACGTGCTTTTCTTTCTGGAACATATAGGCGTCCTTCAAAATATAATAGATTATTCTTGAACTCGAACTTAGAAGAATCATGAGACTTGGAAGAATTATTCTCGATATCATGAACAAGAGGGTCTGAGGACATACTGGACTGGATTTGCTTGAGAAAAGTTGAATCAACAGTCAGTGTTGATTTCACTGCTCGGAGATGAAATTGCTCCGGTTTCAAGAGGACCGTTCTTTGTTGCTCAAAAACTGCATCTCCTTCTTTTGGTGCAAAATAAGAACGTCTAGACAGGGCATCAGACAAACCTTGTTGTTTTCCTGGCCGATAAGTGATAATGAAGTCAAATCTTGACAAAGACATACTCCAACGAGCTTGACGACGATTCAACACGCGTGCTGACATGAAATACTCGAGGTTCTTGTGATCTGTATACACAGTGACTGGACTAGAAGCACCTTCTAGATAATGACGCCATTCTTGAAAAGAATCCATGATTGCAAGAATTTCTTTATCGTGGATCTCATAATTGATCTCGGCTGCTGAGAATTTTCTTGAATGAAAAGCTATCAGATGAAGTTTGTCATCTGTTCCCATTTGTGATAAAACTGCACCCAAGGCAAAATCCGATGCGTCTGTTTCCATAAAAAATACCTTGGAAAAGTCAACACGATATAAGACTGGTGCAGAGACAAACGATGTCTTCAAGGCTTCAAATGCTGCTTCCGCTTCTTGATTCCATTGGAATTTATCTTTACTAGTCAAGCGTGTAAGTGGAGCTGCAACTCGTGAGAAGTCTTTGATGAAGATCCGATAGTAATTGGCAAATCCCAAGAAACATTGGACATCTCTTACAGTCTTTGGAATCTTCCAATCCATGATTGTTTGGACTTTCTTAGAATCCATCATAAGACCATCATTTGAAATGATGTATCCTAAAAAGTCAACTTGAGTAGTGTGAAATACACACTTTTCTATCTTGGCGTACAATCCTGCATCTCTAAGTTTTTGTAATACTTGACGAACATGTATTTCATGTTCTTCAACATTCTTAGAATAAATCAGGATATCGTCTAGGTAGCAGACGACAAAATTGTCTAAGAATTCATGAAATACATCATTCATGAGATGTTGAAAAGCAGCTGGTGCATTCGTGAGTCCAAAAGGCATGACATTGTATTCAAAGTGTCCGTACCTGGTTCGAAACGCAGTCTTCCATTCATCTCCTTCTTTGATCCGTACTAGATTATATGCTCCTCTTAGATCTATTTTTGTATAGATCTTAGCTTGATTTAACTGGTTAAGGAGTCCTGATATCAAAGGTAATGGATACCTGTTCTTGTTTGTGATCTTGTTGAGTCCTCGATAGTCAATACACATTCGTAAAGATCCATCTTTTTTCTTTACGAATAAAATTGGAGCTCCTGCTGGAGATTTTGAATGGCGTATGAAATTCTTCGCTAAATTCTCGTCAATATATGTCTTGAGTTCAGCCAACTCATCTTGCGATAAACTGTAAATTGGTCCAAATGGTGGCTGAGTTCCTTCCTTGAGATCGATTGAACAATCGTATGGGCGATGCTCAGGAAGAATATCTGCATTCTTTTTCTCAAAAACGTCTTGATAATCTTGATATTGACTTGGAATGCCACTTGAAGTCTTTACGCTTTCGGAAATAGGTGCAGCATAAATAGCAAAAGTTGATCCTTCTTTTGGTGCGTGTATAAATGCTTTTGCACCTATAAGTGCGGGTTTTACTATACTAGATTCATGGTTTTTTACTTGATTAATAGAACTGTTATTAATGCTCCGAGGAAAATCAAGTTTACGAGAAATCCAATCTATTCGAGGATTATACTTTTCTAACCATGATAAGCCTAAAATTACTGGATTAGAGGGAGATCTAATTATATTAAAAATTACGCAACTACTATGACCATTTATTACTACATCTACAGGAAGTGTTTCGTGAGTTACATCTCCAGAAGACAACGGACGACCATCTATGACTTCTACGTGTACAGGTTTAGTTTTTTGTATTAATGATATTCTATGACATCTAGCAAATTCTTCATCTAAAAAACAAGCTGAGGCTCCTGAATCTATCAAGGCAGAGGCTTTGTAATTATTAGGTCCTAAACGTACATCTATTATAAAACAAGGAGATGGTTCTGAGGAGAGGATAGGACCTTCATTAGAAGTTGTACAAGATTCCAGCCGCACGGTCCCTATTGTAGCTGGACGTACTCGTTTTCCGACATACTGTCTTCTTTGACAGCCGTACTCCTCATTTTGTAGTTACGTCGCTTCTTTGGACAATGTTGAGCAGTGTGCTTAGGTTCTCCACAATATAAGCACAATCCTTCTTGTCGACGACGAGACTTTTCTTGCTCAGTAAGAGGTTTGAAACGTACCGCATCAATTTGCATATCCTCTACTTCTGAAGGTATGTGTTGAGGAGACGTCGGTGTTGCCATTGAATTGTAGTAACGTTGAGGCCTACTTGTGCGACTCTTGGATCGAAATTCAAAAAGTCGATTGTCGCACTTCACAGCAAAGTCAATTGCTTGACTCAATGTTTGAGGATCAGGTAAATTAAGCATCAATTTCTTTACCTCATATTGTAATCCGTAGAGAAATTGACTCACAAGTGCGGCATCATCCCACTTGATATCAGTTGCAAGTTGTCGAAATCGCGAAGCATATAATGTTACTGATCGATTGCCTTGTCGCAAAATACGGATCTTGTTGGTTGCAACACGAATTGCATCATGTTCTCCAAACATGGATCAAAACTCCGCCAAAAAAGCCTCTAGATTATCCAATATTGGATCTCGTCGTTCAAGAAAAGATGAAAACCATGACAATGCTGAACCTGAAAGAAGTGTACCAATGAATCTAACTTGTGACCCTGGAGTTGGATAGCTCTGGGGTTGAAGTTCAATCACTAATTGGACCTGATTGATGAATCCTCGAAACTTGGATCTGGTACCATCAAACTTCTCGGGCAAGGCCACTCTCGATTCTCTAACACTCGAAGGGTGTTCCATTCTGGGAGAAGGGACATGGTTTGGTGCAGATGTTGAAGCAGCCCCAATCATCTCTATATCTTCACTTCCTACCATTCTTGTTGCTCCTTGTGGTGGTAAATTGAGTTGATGCATCGCAAGCATTAACTCCCTCAATTGTTCTTGCATCTGTGCCATTGCACTCTTCATTTCAACAAGCTCTGCCATAGTAGCACTTAGAAAAGAGAAGATGTCTAATAACGCTCAAAACAAATAGAAGAGAGGAATTGATAACAAAGAAAATACTAAGAACAATATCAGTTTAAAAGAGGGTAATCCGCAACTTCTAATGCGCTTATGTCTTATCAAGAAAAAGGGGTAATCCACTCTTAATCAAGAAAAGACAAAGCTCTCATATTGTAAGTGTACTCTTGTCAATCTGTCAAGGACAAGAACTCGATGAAAGCTAAAGAGTAAGTGAGACTTTTCTCAAAGAAATAGGACAAAATAGAAATATGTATATTAAGAAAGAAATTAGAATGGCTATTGCCAAAATACAAGAAAACTAGAGACCCTTGAAACTAGACTAGAAGCAAGAAGGGAGTTGACAAGAGTGAAGAGGGCTTCACTCTTGCCTCTATATATACTATCTAACTAGAAGCCACATGGCGATGTTCTATAAGACCTCCAATATATGTTGACTTTCTAGGCCACATGCCTTTGCTTGCAAGGCAAGTTTTCTATGGATGGACCACGTAGTTAGCTTGTTCTTTAAGCTTCCAACATGTGTGGCACATGGCTAACTTGTTGACCAAGTTTCTAGCCTAAAAGTCAACTATAGACTCCTATAAAGTCAAAGCAGCGTCTATGAAGCTTCTAAGAAGCTTCTCTAGAAGATATTAACCTACTTTTATCTACTTTTACATACTTTTATCTATTCATATAGGTAATTATATGTATGTCCGTGACATAGGGCCATGTGTGTAAAAGTCAAAGAGTGGACGTTGTCTTTTAGGGCAACAACTACCACCTATAAGTAATGGGTGTTGGAAGTGAGAGATATCTTACTCCATACTCTCTTTGTGTGCAACCTTGCTGATGCTAAGTGTTGTGTCTTCTAAGTACTTGTTTTCTAAATAAATTGATGATAAGTTTCTCTATCATTTTCAAGCAAAAATAATAGAGAAAAATTTGTTATAAGGTTTAAAAAAGTCTACTTTCAATAAGAAAAGAAATTAATTGAACATTTTTATCCAATAGATATTTGCTTAAGTTATTGGAATATTATCCAAAATAAATCTAAGTAATAAAAATATTATTTGATGTTTTTAGATAACTTCTATAAGAATTAATCATATGCATCAAATTAATAGCTTTGATATTTATATTATATATAATGTTTAGAAGAACAATTGATGTCAATTGCCAAGTCTAGCCTTGTCATCATCTTCATAGAATAGAGTGATGTCTCTTTTTTAAGATTTTTTTAAGAATGTTACATAATCCTCTTCAATAACATATTCTAAAGTTTGAAAGAATATATTCTAATTCTATATAAGCCAAACATTTTGTTCTTAGCTATATTCTTTATAACTTCTTTAAGTTTAATAGAGATGATAAAGTTTAATAAAGATGATAAGCTTTCAATTTATAAGTTAATTTATTTTATAAGACATACTATTTAAAAAGGCTGAAGAGGCTTCTCAAGATTCTTTTGTCACATGTTATTCTTTATATGAATTAACATAGAAATCAAATCAAATATCATTAATATTTTTAAGGTTTTTTTGGATTATACCTTATGGAGTTTTTAGCTTAGTAATAATTGGTCTAAGATGTCAAATTTTGGCTGCATTAAAAAAACTCTTGTAAATTATTACTAAGCTAAAAATGCTATATCTCTTTCAAAAAATTCTAATCTTATAATTTTAGTTTTTATATTGGCTAAAAATATTTCGAATCATTCAAGTTAAATTTTTAGGAAGATTTTTTTGTGGACTAGCTTGTAAATATGGCCTTATTAAAGTTTACCTTAAAGGTCTATTTGACAACTTATTCATAAAACCATTTGATTTTTCAAAAATAATTTATGAAGTTGGATAATTTTTTTTTATCATATGTTAAAAATATCCTCTTTATTATTGGTTTAGCTAAATCTCTTCATTTTTTTAAAAGACAGTAGAATCATTAAAATAGAAGATATTTAAATAATAAGATTTTTTTTTGAATTTTTTATTATAAAGTTGCAGAGAAAATTGTATGAAGAAACGATTCAAAAGTATAACATTTCTTCTAATTTTATAGACTTAAATTTCATCTTTTAAAATTTTAGACGTACTTATAATTTTAGACGTACATTATATAAAGATTGTCTGGTCTGGCCAAAGTCCTAATGCCACCCCTTTTGTTGTCTTAGGAGGAACTGAGTAGTTTTCTATACTTAAGTTATCAACTGGATAAATATGTAATTTTAAAAAAATCTATATGATATCCTCATCCTAGGTATCAGCCTTCTAAAAATTAAGGACTAGTGTCTTTGTTTTTCTACCATAATTTAATTGTCTCTCACAATGAATAGAATGTTGGAATGTGAAATATCTACCAAATCATACTACATTTAATATCTTTTGTGTAGCTTATTAGAAGCATAGATATTAAAATTATCTATAGAATCATGTGGAATGCCATCAAAAGTAATTTATATAGTCCTAATATTCAAAAGGCATCCCACAATATTAACTAATTGCTTGATTGCTAAAACAATAAAAATTCATATTCCACATCTATTTCTTTTGTTTGAACTCTTTGAAATTCCAAAAATTATTTCTAAAATTTTAAAAAATCTAAATTTTGGCTAAAACGTTATTTGATTGTTGAGATTTTATTTTTCATAATTTATATTTTTAGAATAAGAACATATCATATTTCAAAACAAATACTTGAATGTAATTACAAAGATCAAGAATCTTAGATAGATTATCTGATTTATGTTCATTTAATGATATGATGTTTAATTTTATAAAACATAATTAAAAGAATGTAAAAAAAGATTTATTTTATTAATAATTTTTCTTCATATTGAACAAAAATTCCTTAGATTTTTTATTGCTATTACCTAAGGTTCTCCAAATTGATCAAATATAGGAGTCAAGAGTAAGGATTGATTCTTTCATCTATATTCTTTGAAAGCAATGGCCACCTCAAAACTTAGAAAGGCATTTAAATTGATTCACATAAGAGAGCTTTTTAAAAAAATAACAACTTTTATTAAAAAAAAATTTTTAGTAAAAAGTTACTTTAAAAAATATAGGTAAAAGTTAAGAAGGTAATAAAAAAAAATTTAATGTTAAAGCTATATTTTATAAAAAAGACTTCTATTTATTTTATATTACCATAAATAAGATAAAAAATAGATTAACTAAAATAATATTATACACATCTTAAGGTACAAATAAAGAATAGCTTTTATAAAAAAATATTTAAAAATCCTTAGATTGGTACTAAAAGAAGATATATTGTTAACCGAAGTCAAAATCAAGCTCCTACAACAAACATGGAATTCTTTTGTCGAACAAATAGTAAGTTTTAAGAAAAAACTTGATAAGATATTTTTAAATATTTGATTGGAGAGATTTGAATGGAGAATGAATTTGTGAGATGTTTGCAAAGTGAGAATTGTTTTAAATAACTATGTTCTTTGGAGAATAAAATAAAAGGTTATGTTTTGGTGAATTGTCTAAGTTTTGTAATAGATCTACAAGTAAAATTTTGTGAACTTATGAAATTATTATTATTTGGTATTTTTTATGAAATTAAACTTAATCAAATGGTTTGATCAAAATAAATTAAGATTTAAATGAAACAAAGTCTTAGACATTGGATTTTATAGGTTAGTGAAGATTTTTATAATTTAAAGCAATTTGCTAGATAGATTGAAATATATATATTTTTTTTCTTTTATTTTTATTTGACTTAGTTTCAAAAAAATTAAAATTTTTGAGAGAAAAGCAATAATGTAAAATGAAATAATTGATGTTAGAAGGTCAACATCAAGGTTAAAGAAAAAAGATGGCTAATACCAAAGTAGATTAGGAGCATTTTTTTTAAAAATTGTAATTTTGATTTTATTTAAATTCTATGTGCTTACAGTCAAAAATAAGATTAACATATATGTAAATTTTAAATAAAGATAAAAAATTAAATTAAAATTATTGAGATTTGCAATCTATCTTAAAATTTATTAGTTATTTTATTAGTATTTGTTAATATTTGATTAAAATGTTTTAGGGTTTGTATGAGCTAAAACAATCCTCTAATAGTTGGAAGTTTATTATAGTTCACAATAAGTGACTTAATTATAGAAATCTTATAACACTTAGTTCTTATTTAAATCCTACTCAATTCACTCTTAACCTCCATAATTCACCAAGTGTGAGATAAACAATTCTCCACTAATTGAAAGTTTATTTTAATTCACAACAAGTGAATTAACTATGTAAATTTAATATGTTGTAGCTCTTATTCAAATCTGAATTAAATTATCCTTTACCCTTCTTTAAAAAGTCCAACTTTTACCAACTCACCATCATATTAATAAGTCACTCAAAAAATTCCATGCAATAAAAAATTCTTAGTAAGATGATTTTTATTTTATTATATATATATATATATATATATATATATTATAAAATTAATTTTATATTTACTTAAAATTCATCCATTGACAAAATTTCATCCTTGAATAATAATTCATCTACTTCATCCATATTTAAAATTTAATACATACTTCATCCATATTTAACGCCCAAATCCTAAATTGTTTAAACCCTAAATTGTTTAAATCCTAGTCTAATCATCATGGTTGATCCATTGTGATTCATCCGCCAAACTAACCCAACCCCTAATGCTTACTGAGCGGAATGTGGGTGAAGGCGATCGCTGTCACTACTTCTTGTTGCCATCTCCACCACCGTCTACCAGGTCACCTGATTGCTAGTTGAGCTGCTGCTGCAGTGTGCAGGCTCCCCCCGATCAGACACTGCGCTGTAGTACGTACAATTGAACTCTATTCACTGTGCGAATAGGAGTAGCATGACCACGAACTGCCCTCTTTAAAGTGAATTCCACAGCTCCACTTCATGCCGCTGCGCCACCACATCCGGTTCAACTCCTGTGACTGAACATGCCGCCCGATCGGACGGGCTGGAGGTAACTCTGGAGTCTAGTGTTCTCACGTCGATAATGGCTTTTCGGCTTAAGCACAAGCCCAAGTACTGAATTCAACTTCCAAATCTGATATATCACGCGATCGCATTCATCATAATCAAGGCAGGACATCCGGCAGAGTCTTCCTACAGAAGTGAGCCTAACGCAACAGCACTTCTTGCATCAACTTCTCCGATCTAATTAACCACTTGTGTAAGTGACCTACGCAGGCACGTGACTTCTAATAAAGCTTCTTACTATCGTCTCTCGTCCTTCCCCTCATCTTCTCTTCTCACCTTCCTTTTCTTTTTCTATTCTTTCTTCTTTCTCCTCTTCTCTTTTCTTGATTTCCCTTCCTCCACTAATTTGTTTCTTTTTCTATTCCTTTGATTTTGCTTCTAACTTAATTCCTCCTTTGTTCTATTGTGTGTGTATATATATATATATATATAGATATATATTGAACTACTAATAACTAAAGTATTCTTTTTTCTTTTGAATTAGTTTAAATCATTTTTTTTCTTGGCTTCTTATCTTAATTTAGAATTCATAATAACAAAAGCTACTTCTATTAGACTATCATCTAATATTAACTAACTCAAAGGAGAACTATTCATCTTGGAAAATTTGTCTTAATAAATTCTACCATAGGTTGCATTTTTGCTATTAGCAATCTAGTTTTTTCTATTTGTCTAAGAATTCCACTACTAATTCACAAAATTTGTAAAATTAAGCATGATAAATCTATTTTTTATATTAAATATACAAGTAAGTCGATTTGATGACTCACAATTTGATTGAAATTTAACTAAGTTTTGATTATAATTTCTTTAATATTTATTTAAGATATAAATTTAAATTTTTAATAAATTTTTTTTATTTGAATTTGATTTGTATTATTTAGGCTATAATTAAAATTTTATTAGAATTTTATTAGGATTTCTTTAAGATTGGCTTTATCATAGATCTTTTGATTTCAAGTTTGTATGATTCTATATTTGTGATAGTAGATCATTTTATCAAGATGACACATTTTTTATTATGTAAAAAATCTATTACAAATGAAGAAACAATTAAATTTTTTTCTTGACAATATCTATTACTATCATGGATTGTCCAAGGATATTATATGGATAGAATGACTTAATTTATATCAAGATTTTGGAAATCTCTTTTCAAGATTTTGAAGGAAGATATAAAAATTTCTTTGGCTTTTCATCTTCAAACTGATGGACAAATAGAAGAGATGAATTAAGTTTTGGAGTAGTATTTGAGGTATACTATTAACTATCATTAAGATAATTGAACAACTCTTTTGCCAATGATAGAGTTTCCATATAATAATATGGTATATTTTACTACTCAAAAAATAACTTTTTTTTACCAATTATGGTTTTCATTGACAACTTGGTACTTTTGAATTTTCAAAAATTAATAATCTTATGACAAAATATTTGGCAAATTATTTGACAAAGCTTCATATAAAAATAAAGGCTTAATTAAAAAAAACTCAAGAATAAAAAAAGACCAATGTGGATGCCTATTGTAAGGAACAATTAGAATTCAATGTGGATGATAAGGTATGGTTACTTCATTGCAATATCAAGACTATTCATCATTGTGAGAAGTTGGACTATTGTAGGCTTGAACCTTTTCTTATTTTTAAACAACTTAATCCTATTGCTTATCAATTATACCTATAGAAATCTATAAAGATCTATCTCATATTCATATGTCTCTTCTTGAGTCATACAAGATAGTAAATATCTCAGAAAGAAGACTAATACCACATTTTTTTATAGAAATAGATAATAATCAAGAATTTGAAGTGGAAGAAGTCTTAAATTCAAGGTAGTATCAAAAAATGGTTAGAATATCTTGTTCATTGGCATAGATATGATATTAATAAATGTACATGGAAGCCAATAAAAAATCTTACAAATGCAGTAAAAAAAATTGAGGCTTTTCATTGACGACATTCATCAAAACTAAGATGAAAAATAATAAATCTTTATCATAAAAGAAACAAGATTAAGAAAATATAGCATTCTACTTTCTACTCTTGTTTGTAGCTTCTATATATTTGTAGTGATAAGTAGATAAAAAACCAACAATGAGCAGATTCAACTCAAGAATCATTATTTGCTCACTTATTAAATAAGACATTGTGATTATTACAACCTTCAAGATGACGTAATCTAGATGAAGATCCTGAAGAACAATATGTCTTTTCTTGAATAGATGGCAAGTTATAATGTGTTTAATATCATGATCTTGGAAGAGACTCTTGATGTTTGGTGATTTTATTAGAGATAGGAATGACTCATGACAAAGTTTCAAATATTTTATTTGAAAAGAGTTATGAATTCCTCAACAACAATCAAATAATAAGATAGTCTTTCTATCCTAATATGGGACTTTATCAATGGTTGCGACGACCTATCAACCATCTTCAAAGAGAACAAAGATTAGAATATGTGGCAATTATAATTTGTTATATCTTGGATTTCTTTAACATATGAAGACTGCTCTTTTTGGAACTTGTTCCAAGAAAGAGAAGTAATATCATAAAAATATATGTATTTATTTCAATAATTATCTTTAAAATTAGATAAAAATAGATAAAAATAGATTAATTTTATAATATCTTCTTAAAAAGCTTTCTAAAAGCTTCATAGATATGGTTTTAATTTTAAACGTATTTTTAATTGATTGGTAGGTTAGAAACTTGGTCAAAAAATTAACCACATGTTGATAGCTTGTGGAACAAGTTAATTATATGGCACAATTATAGAAAACTTGCCTTGCAAGTTAAGATATATGTGTTATAAATTCAACTTGTATTAGAGATTCTATAAAAATTATTACATAGCTTTTAATTAGATAATATATAAAGAGGCAAGAATGAAGCCTTTTTCGCTCTTGTCAATATCTTTTTAATCCTTAATCTTGTTTTAAGACTTTTTAGTCTTTTTTTCTTTAGCAATAGTTATTCTAGTTCAATATATTACCACCTTTGAATGATTTCTTAGTCTTTTCAAGTAATAAAAGATTATATTGAGGATTTCTTTTTTTGAAATTCATGTCCTTGATATCTATACTGCAAGAAAGATTTTAAAATTCAGCAACATGTATAATGATTGAACATGATTTTTATTATGAAGATAAGAATTTAATCTCTCTTATTCTTTCTTTACTCAATTTCTCCAAATATAGTCATAAATACTTTCATGAATGAATTTAGATTACAGAAGAATTATTCATCTTTTTCTATTAAAGATAGAAACTAAGAGAGATCACTTTCAAATAATTATACACCTTTGAATCTAACTTAGATGAATCCTTCAAGATATTGAAAAAAATGTAAGCTCAAATAAAACTTGACTTGTTGTAGAAATCCCAAAAATTTTGATTTTGTTCCATGAAACTTTTTTGGCATGTTGATCTTTATCTCCCTCATACTTATAATAATAAGACTTCTTAGATTTAATTATGAGTTTGATCTACTTGTTTCTTTTAACTACGCAATTTTTAAATGTAGACTTTGAATATTATTATTCATTTCTTTTACAAGTATAGGAATAATATCTATATTATTGATATTAGTAATATGCGATATTTCTATCTAAAGTTTTTTAATAAGCTTATAAAGATCTACAATAGTTGCATATTTATTCTTATTTATTCTAAGTGTAGCATCAATAATTTTTCATTCTTTAACAAAAAAAATTTTAAAAATTCAGAAGTAAAATTAGAAGATTGTAATCCACAATTCCTAATATTAAATAAAATTTTCTATAAATATGGATAATCCAATTTTTTTTAAAATCATTAATTATAATAAAATAAAAATATTAATTTAAAGATGGATAGTCTACAATCTTTCAAATACAACTAAAGAAGTTGAATACTTCTTTCACTTCTAAAACAAAATAAGAAAAATGAATTAGCATTCTTGTCAAACTATCAAGAATATAAATCACAAACAATAAAATCTTTAATACATTCTTCTGTAACTTAAAAAAAATGGACATTTACTCAAAAGTAATATAGTATTAAAACTAAAATGGCTATTGTGAAAGACAAGAAGACTAGAAACTCTTACAATAAGTCTAAAAATAAGAAAGAATTGATAAGGATGAAGAAGGCTTTATTCTTATCTTTATATATACTATCTAATTAAGAGCTACATGATAATGTTCTATAGGACCTTTGATACATATCCAATCTATAAGACATGTCTCTAACTTGCAAGATAAGTTTTCTACATATGTAGCACATGGCCAATATGTACTACAAGCCATTAATATGTGTGAGATGTGGCCAACTTATTGGCCAAGTTTTTAACCTCTCAATCAACTACAGATACATATAAAGTCAAATCTGTATTTATGAAGCTTTTAAAAAGCTTGACTATAAAATATTTTTTAATCTATTTATATTTATCTTCTATCTATTACTTCTTATCTATGTAATTATGCATGTTTGTCATACAAGGTTATCAATTCTTACAAGCAATTAGATATTATAAAATTACATACATTATGAAAAGAATAATTTGGGAGCACCTCAAAGCTTTCAAAATTTGTAACTATATTATTAAAAATCCTTACGTGTAGCTCAAAATAATTAATTTAAATTTTTTGCTTTGCTCTCTTACCTTTGTATTGAAGACAAGAGATTTGTATGCCTTCTTTTGAGTTGCTATATCTAACATTAAGCAAATTATCTCTTCTTTTGTTCTTCTTTTTTTTGGTACAAAAACTACACTTATTTGGTTTTTAATAAATTTTGAGGTCCATTTCTAATGATATGAATCTGTCACAAATTAAGAATATTGACTGAAAATCTAAACAAGAACCTCAAGAAGAATCAGCAAGAACTAGATTAATCAGATGAGTACAAGAACAACACTAAAGAGTTGAGCTAGAGCTCCAAAAGGTGTGTTGTCGAGACTAAGGATCCCCTCAGTCTCGGCTCCTATATATACTACAAGCTAGGAAGCTTCTCAAGTAGCTTCTATAAACTAAGAAGCTTCTCAAGCACCTTCCACGAGCTTAAAAACTTCTCAAGTAGCTTCTACAAACTACAAAGCTTCTCTAGGAGCTTCTAGAAATTCTACAACTTTCTAGTGTATGTCCTTGACATCACTCCCCCTTTTAGCTTTGATGTTTTTGAGAAGCACTCCTATTGCGAGTTAGTACGAACATAAGAAGTTAAAAATTTATCGCATAGTATCTGCAATATACTCCAATTATTGTTCACGCAGCAAGTAGTTCATTGGTCTTTGTAACCAACTATAGTATCCTATGCCTTCAATTTCTAATCAGGCATGAACTTCCGTGTCTTCATTATAAAAATGCCCTGCAAACACTCCTTCGGGAAGATCACTATAGGCAGGTTCAACCTCAAACACAATCACTAGTGATCTCTTACTAGGTATCACCCGTCGTCTTCATGGTACAGGCGGTTCTTCATCTCGGGGTCGTCTTTGTGAGATACTCGATTGAGAGAACATGACTGGTATGGTATCTATCTCTTAGCTATCTATATCAGATCGAAAAAACAAGCACTAAACATAGAAGAATGGGCTCAGGTTATAGATTTATAGTCTCTAACTATGACTTTTAGAGGTTCCTTCTTCCCCTTCTTTGTAAAGTCAAGAATTAAGAGGCTTCAAGGAGAAGGGACTTTACTAAAAAACTTTCATCAAAAGGGCTTACATTTTTGAGAATAACATCATTGAAACTTTTGTACCTTTTGTGACGCATTGATAAGATTTTTAGCTAATTTCTTTGTGTGCTCATTGATATCATAATCGCTCAAATCCTCTAGGTATTCCAATTTCTCCCACTTATGCTACAAATCTAGTATCTTTTCCACCTCATATTCCTCGTGGTTCTCAATTTTAATACTAGGTGGCAGACATTATACTCTTCCAGGAAAAGACGACTCTCGATAAGGCTCCAAAAAAAAAACATGAAAGATTGGGTATACCTTCATAGCACCCGGTAATCCCAGACGGTATGCCACTGGATTGATTTGTCCTTGGATGACAAATGGTCCCAATCTACAGTAGTCCAACTTATTATATGGCTGCTTGGTTTTGATATTTTGTCGAAGCAGCCATACTTTATCTCCAATTTTGAAAGTAGGTACCTGATTCCGAAATTTTTCTGTCGACACCTTATAAGCTTCTTGGGCGATTTGCAATTGAAGCTTCAACGTAGTTTGAAGCTCCGATAGTTGTTTCACAAATCCTTCAGCTGTCGGTGTCGTATGGTGTGATTTGCTAGCTGAGAATACACTAAGTATCTAGCTGTAGAGAGTTTAGCTTAAACCTTTATATGAATCTTATATTAGCCTCCCAAAATTCCTTTATTTTGCATAAAACTCAAAATATAACAAAATCCGTTAAAAACATATTTTTCCCACAAAGGATTTTTTTGTCCCAAACTTTAGAAATCGATAACACTTGATCTAGCCGTTCAGTTTGTCTCAAATTTATAGGATAGGTAGAATTCACCTTTAAATTATATCACAAAAAAATCAATTGCAAATTCACTCCCAATCTTTTGACATCTAAGAAATCCTAGCAAATGCTCTAAATCCTAATTTACAAGCACCCGAGCACTATTTTCTTAATATCTCAAGAACCTAATAAAATGTCATCAAACTTATGTATAAAGTTTATTAACATGAAATTACATATTTTCTAAAATTTTGAGCCAAAATCTTGTCGAATTGCTTAAGATATAGCTCAAGACACAACCACTAGTAAATCGGGTCACTTACTACCCTTAGATTGCATGCATTGACTTCAAAATCCAATAACTCCTTCACTATAACTTGGAATCCAGCAAACAATATGCAAAAAGTATAGCCGCAAAAGTGCTCTCTCGAGTCACAATTGTCGATCCTCAATTGCTGTCTATACGCATGTATTATGCTTAAAAGAGTGACAATAGCTCCCAAATCAACACCTTAACTTTGAGTGCTTGTATCTCCTTCATAAAAACTTGAAACCATACAAAATTTGTACCAAAACCATAGCCAAAAATCTAAACTTATTAATCTTAGCTTTCAAAGCTTGAATGGTCCAAAAAACTAATCCTAATCTCTAATATGGCCTGAGGCAGCCTCTTCAAAGCTTATTGGTCATGATTTTTAATTAATAGGAATGGAAATTTTCATCATTTATCTCCATTCATCCATATTGGTACCCTAATTACTCCCTTTGCTACCAAAATCCTTCTTTAATCTTTTTTTTTTATAAGATTTACATAATTTATGCTCTAAATACCAAATAAATGAACCAAAATAAGTTTCTAAAGGTCACTAATGTCTAACAAAGGTGACTCTAAATATTTAGAAGTTACCATCAACCAAAACCAATCTTAAAAGCCACTATCAAAAGGAAATTAAAGTTATACAAATTCTATAGTAATCTTTTTGATCAACTTCTTCTCAAAGTAATAATCAAATTATATTCTACAACCAACTGAAATCTATAAATATGGCTCTCACCATGTTATTTAGTAAATTATATATTAAATACATAGTTACATTATTTTCATATAATAGTCGAATCACAACATGACACCAAATTGTTATTAGTTGATGGATACAACAAATCAAGCTTCGAATGATACCCATAGTTGGAAAAAAATGGTGTTTGTTGAGTCGACACATGAAGGGTATTTTTATATGCAAACTCAACTAACGATAGATATGCAGTCCAATCATCTTACTCATAATTGATGGTGCATCGTAAATACTGCTCAAAAGTTTGATTCACCTGTTCCGTTTGGCCATCAATTTGAAGATGGAAAGCCGAAGAAATCTTAATATCTACCTTCAATATCTCAAAGAGAGATCTCTAAAACTTTGATACGAATTGGATTCTTCAATCCGACATGATATCATCTGGTAAACCATGATATCGATACATACTATCAAGGAAGAGCCTTATTGTGACTTTGCTTGATGATGTTTTCTTACAAGGGACAAACCGGCCATCTTTGTAAGCTAATCTAGCACAACAAAGATGCTGTCAAATGAATTCGATGGCTACAGGTCCGTAATGAAGTCCATGGAAACTGAAGACCATGGCCAACGTGGAATAGGCAATGGCTCAAGAAGACCATGAGGACAATGTCAAGGATTCTTGGATCTTGAACAAATATCACAGGAGAGGACAAAATCCTTGACATCCTTTCACATTTGGGGCCACCAAAAATCTTGAGAAATAAGTTTCAAGGTCTTATTGAATCCAAAATTTCCCACAATTGGAAAGTCGTGTCGAGATTGGAGAACTTGGAGTCGTGCTGGTCTCTTTGGAATATACAACCGCTCCTCAAAGTATAAAAGATCTTCTTCCACCTTGAACTTGTCATTATTGATACATTACATGATATCGATGGCTACAGAATCTCCATTAGTCGCAGTACATATCCAGTTGAGGAAGTCAGCATCAATTGATATTATAGCAGAGTAAAGCCTGAATTATTTCGACTTCAATAATGTTGTACAATGTTGATCAAACGTTGCTTCACTCTTAAGGATATAGTCCTTAAACCTTTCTAGAGACAAGTTTCTAGAATCTTCTAGAAAGAAGTCTCTAGAAACTTCCAGAAGATTCCTTGAATATTCTATTGGAATATTCTTCAAAGATTCCCTAAAGATTCTTTGAAGATTCCCTAAAGATTTCCTTAGAAGGTTCTAGAAGATTCTTAGAATATTCTAGTAGATTCTAGGAAGTTACTTGAGAAGCTTCCTAGCTCTTGGGTAGTTGCTCGAGAAGCTTCATAGTTCTTGGGAAGCTTCTTGATACGCTTCCTTAGAACCATAGGCCAGTAGTATATATAGGAGTCGAGGCTGAAGAGTTCTTCAGTCTCGACAACACATCTCTTGGAGTTCTAGCTCACCTTTCTGGTGTTGTTCTTGTACTCATCTGTTTAATCTAGTTCTGCCACTTCTTCTTGAACTTCTTGTTAGATTTCAAGTCTGTATTTTGTGTCCGTGACAGTTTGTCGAGACTACCTTTATCTTAATATCAGAGCTGAATCCTTCTTGTTTGAGAGCGGATTACCCCTCTTCTTGAAGGTATTCTAGCGCTTTAGGGGTTGCGGATTACCTTCCTCTAAATTGATATTTTCTCAATCACAATATCAGAGCTTAGTTCTTTGAGGCAGAGAGTGGACTACCCCTTTCCTTGGAGATACTTGAGCGTTCTAAGGGTTGCGGATTACCCTCTCTTGGACTGATATTAATTCCTTCTTTTTGTTTAGCATAGCTAGTAGAAAAGACTGTTAACATCGATTTCAGAGCTTTGTCTTCTTGATAGAGTGCGGATTACCCCTCTTCTCGAAAGCATTGAGGCATTTTTAGAGGTTGCGGATTACCCTCCTCTAAAACTGAAATCGTTTAGTGTTTTTTTTTTTTCTTTTCTTTTCTCCGAGTAGGTTTTAGTGACAGGTAGTGCTACAATTTTCTCCAAGAGACTTAGCAATTTCTTCTTCTCTCAAAATTTTAATCCATCTATTCTCTAAATATGGAAGTAGACTAGATCATAGACAATGCATCTCCACAAGTAGACAATAGAGTGGCAACTCTTGCAGATCTTCAAGCTCTTATGAATAGTGTACGAAAGGAGATTGCATTTCTTTGCAATCCAAGTAAAGAACCTCAAACTGATCTAGTGACCGAAGAAGCTAGACGCAAAATTCATAGCCTACAACAAGAAATTATTCGACTGAGAAAAGCAAGACATGTATCACATACGACCCCTATAGATACTTCAAGGATTAGTACGAAAGAACCAAAAGCGAGTATGCCAGACAAATTTGACGGAACAAGAGCCAACTTCCGAGGTTTTGTGCAACAAGTACGGCTTTACCTACGCCTATACCCTTCTCGTTATCCGAATGGATTTACCCAGGTTGCTTTCATAGGTACTCTTCTATCAGGAAATGCTCGCTCTTGGCTTGCTCCACTATTGGAGAAGGATTCTCCAATATTGTACGACCTAGAGGCTTTCATAGAGAGACTTACTACTGCGTTTGGAGATAGCGATCGAGAAAGAGTGGCTGAAAGAAAGATACAAAATCTGCGACAAGGATCACGTTCTGCTGCAATCTATGCTGCAGAATTTCAACAGCTTACATGTGATCTTGATTGGAATGATAAGGCATTCATGACACGATTTCGATATGGACTGAGAGATGATGTCAAGAACTTATTGATCACCATGCCTAAGGCGGATACTTTAGAAGAACTTATATCTCAGGCAATTATTTGTGACAATCGCCTCTTTGAATTACGACAAGAAAGACGATCAGGCTGGAGAAATGACGGAGCATTTGCTACATTTTCAAAAGGTCCAGAGAATCACTCCACAGATCCTGAACCCATGCAAATTGATGCGGTACGTTTCAAACCCCTCACAGCTGAGGAAAGAAAGCGACGGTTTGAACAAAACTTGTGTTTATATTGCGCAGAAGCGGGCCATAAAGCTGTAGATTGTCGGAAGAAACAAAAGCCTCAAACAACAAGACTCAGGAGTACAAGCATGCAGGAAAACAAGGACGCCCAGCCACAATAGGGATCGTGCGGCTGGACATCTCAACATCCAAAATTAATCAAGGTCCCTTTCTGTCAGCTCAACCTTCAGATTGTTTTATGGTACCTTTACATCTGGGTATTCAAGAACTACAAGTCAATGCTTTATTAGACTCGGGTGCATCCGCTTGCTTTATAGATGAAGAGTTTGCCAAGCTTCACAATATTTCTCTTGTAAAGAAACTTAAGCCTGTCCATGTAGAAGTCATAGATGGACGACCATTGTCTTCGGATAATGTTATCCATGAAACTAAACCATTGAAGGTACGTCTTGAAAACCATGAGAGCAATATTGTGTTTAATGTTATCAAGACCCCTTCATGTCCTATCATTTTGGGACTATCTTAGCTTGATAGATATAATCCATTGATAGATTGGAAGTTGCGGAAAGTGACATTTCCAACAAACTCCTTGAAGGTGGAATCTGCCAAGACAATGTCTAGAAACAAATCCTTGTTTATAGGGGCAAGGGCTTTCATGAAGGAAGCCAAGCAAAATACACCTCTTGTCATCTTCGCAACTTCGACTCGAGAAGATGCAACTCCGACTTTGGTTATTCCAAAGCAGTATGAAGAATTCAAAGATGTCTTTGAAAAGAAGAATGTTGATATGCTGCCAGAGCATCGACCCTATGACTGTGCCATTGAATTGCAAGAAGGAGCACAACCACCTTTTGGACCAATCTACAATTTGTCGCAGACGGAGTTGACTGAGTTGCGGAAGTACATTGACGAGAATCTAGCCAAGAACTTCATCCGTCATTCGAAGTCGCCAGTTGGGGCACCAATCTTATTTGTAAAGAAGAAGGATGGCTCACTACGGATGTGCGTGGACTATCGAGGTCTCAACAAGGTGACAAAAAAGAATCGCTACCCACTGCCTTTGATCTCTGGTCTTCTAGAACAACTTGGGCGTGCAAGGATCTTTACAAAGATTGACCTAAGGGGAGCTTACAACCTTGTGCGAATCAAGGAAGGAGATGAATGGAAGACAGCGTTCTGAACAAGGTATGGCCATTTTGAATACAATGTCATGCCATTTGGTCTTACTAATGCTCCAGCGGTCTTTCAACACATGATGAATGACATCTTTCGAGAGCATCTAGACGATTTTGTTGTCATCTATCTAGATGATATTTTGATATTTTCTAAGAACGAGGAAGAACATGAGAAGCACGTTCGTCTGGTACTCAAAAAACTACGGGAGCGAGGACTCTATGCCAAATTGGAGAAGTGCTTATTTCACCAAACTGAGATGGAGTTTTTGGGATTCATCGCGACTACAGAAGGCTTGAAGATGGATCCAAAGAAGGTAGAAGCAATCATGTCTTGGAAAGTTCCGAAGACGGTTAGGGACGTACAATGTTTTCTTGGATTTGCTAACTACTATCGGATCTTCATCAAGAATTATTCTCAAGTTGCTGCCCCTCTCACTCGGTTAACGTGTAAGGACAAGCTCGAATGGGGACCTATCGCAAAAAAAGCATTTCAAGATTTGAAGATGGTATTTACTACAGCTCCAATCTTGGTACATCCGGACTTTACAAAGGCCTTTTATTTGGAGACAGATGCTTCGGATTTTGCTTTGGGAGCTGTACTTTCACAGATGGGCGTAGATGAGAAGCTCCATCCAGTTGCGTTCTATTCTCAAAAATTCTCTGCTGCTGAGATCAACTATGAAATCCACGATAAGGATCTCCTTGCTATAGTAGATTCTTTCCAAGAGTGGCGCCACTTTCTCGAAGGAACTGCACATCCAGTGATCGTATATACAGATCACAAGAATTTGGAGTATTTTATGTCGGCTCGGGTTTTGAATCGGCGTCAAACTCGGTGGAGTATGTCCCTATCCAAGTTCGACTTTGTTATTACTTATCGGCTTGGGAAGCAACAAGGGTTGTCCGATGCATTATCAAGGAGATCATATCTCGCGCCAAAGGTTGGAGATGTAGCATTTGATCAACAGTGCACGACATTGTTGAAGCTAGAGAAATTTCGGCTCAATGCAGCTATTGTATCAATTGATGCTGACTTCCTCGACCAGGTACGGGCCGCAACCATTGAAGATTCTTTAGCCCTTAATATCAAGCAACATGCTGGTGATGATAAATTCAAGATGGAAGGAGATCTAGTATATTTCGAAGAGCAGTTGTATATCCCAAAAGGGCCAGCATGACTCCGAGTTCTTCAATCTCGTCATGACTTTCCAGCTGCGGGACATTTTGGATTCAATAAGACCTTGGAACTTATTTCCTGCGATTTTTGGTGGCCTCAAATGTGGAAGGATGTGAAAGATTTTGTTGTATCTTGTGACATTTGTTTAAGATCCAAAAACCCTCGACATCGACCTTATGGACTTCTACAGCCATTGCCTATTCCGCGCCGACCATGGTCTTCGGTTTCCATGGACTTTATTACGGATCTACCACCATCGAATTCATTTGACAACATTTTTATTGTCGTAGACCGGCTTACAAAGATGGCACATTTTGTCCCTTGCAAGAAGACATCGTCAAGCGAAGACACAGCAAGACTCTTTCTTGATAATGTGTATCGATATCATGGTCTACCAAATGATATTATATCGGATCGAGGAACCCAGTTTGTGTCAAAGTTTTGGAAATCTCTTTTTGAAATATTGAAGGTGGATATCAAGCTTTCTTCGGCATTTCATCCTCAAACGGACGACCAAACAGAACGGGTGAATCAAGTTTTAGAGCAATATTTACGTTGCACCATCAACTATCAACAAGATGATTGGGTCGCATATCTACCGCTAGCCGAGTTTGCATATAACAACACCCTTCATGCGTCAACTCAACAAACGCCATTCTTTTTCAATTATGGATACCATCCAAAGCTTGACTTATGGAGTTCGTCAACGATTAACAATCCGGCAGCTGAAGGATTAGTGAAGGAGCTTTTGCAGCTTCAAACTACATTGAAGCTTCAATTGCAAACTGCCCAAGAATCTTACAAGGCGTCCGCGGACAAATTTCGGAATCAGATACCTAATTTCACGATTGGAGACAAAGTTTGGCTGCTTCGACGAAATATTAAGACCAAGCAGCCATGTGACAAATTGGACTATCGGAGATTGGGACCATTTGTTATCCAGAAGCAGATCAATCTTGTAGCGTATCGTCTGGAGTTACCAGCTACTATGAAGGTACATCCTGTCTTTCATGTTTCTTTGTTGGAGCCTTATCGAGAATCGTCTTTTCCTGGAAGAGTACAATGTCCACCACCTAGCATAGAAATAGAGAACCACAAAGAATACGAGGTGGAAAAGGTCCTGGATTCACGAAAAAGATGGAATAAATTAGAATACTTTGTGCATTGGAGCGATTACGATATTAATGAACGAACATGGGAGCCGGCCGAAAATCTCGCGAATGCACCGCAAAAGGTACAAAAGTTTCATCGATGATATCCTGAGAAATCCAAGCCGGTTCGACGATAGCTTCTTACTGAAGCTTGCTCATCCAGAAAACAGAAAAGGGGAGAGAGCACCACCAAAATCCATAGTTGATGTAGTCATTCTCTCCAAGATAGAGTAGAACTTTGTTAGTAGCCCAAGTTTGTTCTTATTATTTTAGCCTTTGAATATGGATAGCCAAGATACTACACTTGTCATGTCATCTCAAGCAACTAGCTCATGAAGACGACCGCGAGATGAAGAACCGCCTGCACCACGACGACGTCGAAGGATTCCGAGCAACAGATCGCTGGTGATTGTATTTGAGGTCGAGCCTGCCTACAATGGTCAGCTAGAAGGAGTGTTTGCAGGACAATTTCACAATGAAGACACGGAGGTTCATGCTTGGTCAGAAGTTGAAGGTGTGGGCCACTACCGTTGGCTTCAAGGACCATTGAATCACTTGCCTCGTGAACAACAATTGGAGTTCATAGCAGAGGTTATGCGACAGATCTTCATTTTCTTGCGTTGGTATTGACTGACGATAACATTGCTTCTCGGAGACCTCAAAGCTAAAGGAGGAGGTGATGTTAGGGACATAGTCCTTAGACCTTTCTAGAGACAAGTTTCTAGAATCTTCTAGAAAGAAGTCTCTAGAAACTTCCAGAAGATTCCTTGAATATTCTCTTGGAATATTCTTCAAAGATTCCCTAAAGATTCTTTGAAGATTCACTAAAGATTTCTTTAGAAGGTTCTAGAATATTCTTAGGATATTCTAGTAGATTCTAGGAAGTTACTTGAGAAGCTTCCTAGCTCTTGGGTAGTTGCTCGAGAAGCTTCATAGTTCTAGGGAAGCTTCTTGATGCGCTTCCTTAGAACCATAGGCCAGTAGTATATATAGGAGTCGAGGCTGAAGAGTTTTTCAGTCTCGACAACACATCTCTTGGAGTTCTAGCTCACCTTTCTGGTGTTGTTCTTGTACTCATCTGTTTAATCTAGTTCTGCCACTTCTTCTTGAACTTCTTGTTAGATTTCAAGTCTGTATTTTGTGTCCGTGACATTTACTAGCCTTTGGCGCTAGATAGGATCTTTTTGATAATGCATTGAATAGTCCTTGTTGCTTCCCATGCCAATAAGTAATAACAAAGTCAAACCTAGATAGCAACATATTCTATCAAGCTTCACAACGATTCAAAATTCAAGTCGATATAAAGTACTCTAAATTCTTGTGATCCGTTGTCGTGTTGTAATACGAATATACCATGAAAATATAAAGAAAGGGGACTTTTATTAATGTTCAGTTACATCAAATATTGGGAGCAACGACCGATTCCAGTGCCAATATTCAGGGGCCAGTTTCAGACACCCCGTCACAATCAGTTATGGCATACTTACCAGTAACGAAATGCTCCATTCGAGTCCAATAGTGGGAGTCAGTAGAATCAAAAGGACTAAATCGATGACTAAGTGAGCCTGACGCGAAGGACCAATTTGACCCAATTACAAGAACATCCACGTGTTACTATGGACCTCTTAGCCAATATGAGACCTGATTTGGTCGAGCGACTCAATGCGGTCCCGATTATGAGGATTTTGATTCTGTTTCAAGATGTCCTATTCTCTGTGCCGTTTCAAGGAACGTTGTTTTCAGAAAATAACCTTTTAAAAGGCAAAAAATGGGGGAGAAAGCTCCGTCGGCTGTTTCAATTCGGGGAATCCAAGACAAAAGATTGAAGAAATTCAAAGGCTAGGATTTGAGAAGGAGAGAAAAAACATTCGGAAATGGTTAGGGTGGGGGAAAGGATTCAGAGATTCGAGAATTAGGGAGGTTAAGAAAAAGAGAGGATTCAAGCTTTTTGGGTAGGGGTGAGAAAAGGAATTTCTCGCCATCAATGCTGAAAGGTCAATGTGTTCTATTGGTGAATCGGAGTTTTAATGAAGTGGGTGTGATTACTCTTGACTGTTTTGTGAAATCGAAGTTACGTCTATGATTGAAGAATTAAAAGGGTGTCTATAGGATTGAGTATGCAGAGTGAATGAAAATTTTTGTGTTAATCTAATAAGACAGTCAGTGGATACAAGGTCGTAAGTATAAAGCGGTATCGGAGTTTAGCAGATTGGGTTGTTTGGGATTCTCTGTAACGTCTAGAGACCTACCGGCTGGGGCAAAAGGGATTTTGAAAAGCAGTCGAAGGACATCCGTATAGATTTATAGTATATTCTTCAATTGTTTATATTCCAACAGTCAAAAACTGATAGACTGCTTGATTATTAGCAATCTCCATACTACCTCCTACAGCCCAATGCTCGATGCATTCTCGAGCAGGAAAGCACATAATATGACATAAGTGGTGAATTCGACGTGAAAGCTTGAGGTGGAAGGTATTGGATTTTGTTTGATTTTATTTATATTTTTATGGAGAACGAAAATAAAAATTTTGAAGGATCTTTGGAAAAAGTTTCTGGTAGAGGTTCTTCTAAAGGACAAGGTATGCACATGGATCCGTCTATTGCTAGTATGTTTCAAGCCTTCTCATTATCAATGCAGCAATACCAAAGCAATGATTGAAAGGAAGCTTTGACAACCAAAGCATTGCAAGCAGTGGTCAATAAAATTGATCAATTTATTGGAAGGAATATTTCAAGGTATTTAAGATGTTATGTTCGTGAAATGGAATTAAATTGGATTTCTGAGAAGAAAATGGTTGAATTATTTGGACTTGCCACGATACCGGAGATAAGAAACCATATTACATTGATTACGGATCGTTATGGGAATTTATGGGAAGTTTTTTCACATGCATTGAAAGACGAATATTTCTTGGAAGATGCTAATCGCGTTAGTAAGAAGTTGTTTCTAGAATGGATTGAACGGCCTAATAAGAATTTGCAAGCAACAGAGCTACTAAGGGAATTTGAGAGGCAGTACTCTCAATTATTGAAGGTAGAAAAATTGACATTGGAGCAGAACAAAGTTGATCTATTTCTTCCTTCGTAATCTCCAATCTATGGATGGGTTATGCATTTCTAACTAAGAAAGACCAAGAATAATAGGGTTTGATGGGGTTCTAATAATATTGAAAATAATATAACTACTATGGTCTTTAAACGTTACCTCTATAGATTCTGATTCATGGGTGACACTACGAGACAGTAAAGGTTGTCCATCTATTACTTCTACAAGAACGGGTTTTGGTTTTCGTACTACATGAATCTTATGACGTTTGGCAAATTCTTCATCTAAAAAGCAAACAAATGGTCTTCAATCTAATAATGCTAAGGTTTTTAGTTTTTGAGGACCAAAAGATAAAGGAATGGTAAAGCAATGGGCATGCTGAGCGGAAAGAGAGGAACCTGATTGATATTGTGGTATTGAATTGTTCAGCCGCATGGTCCCTATTGTGGCTGGGCATCTTCGTTTTCTTGAACAAACGTGCCTTTGGTCCTGACAATGCGTCAATTTTGCTTCTTAGGGTAGTTTTCAGCTCTACGGTCTTCTTCACCGCAATACAAGCATAGTCCTTCTTCCATACGCCGTTTTTTTTTCTTCTAGAGTTATGGATTTGATATGAACTACGTCAATTTACATGTCTTTCACATCTGAATGTGAATTCTGGCTGCTTGCTGACATAGTTGGAGCATGGTGAGCCATATGTTGTCTTGAGCATTGATCTTGGCGACATTGGAATAGGCGATTATGGCACTTCACAGCTTGACTAATGGCTTTGTTGAGCGTTTGCAGATTGAGAAGAAATAATAAAAAATCCTTCACGTCATCTTTCAAGCCCCAATAAAATTGACTCATCAATGCTTTCTTGTCATAGTTAATGTCGTACGCTAATTGTCTAAAATTTGTTGCATAGATTGATGCAAAGCGTGCCCCTTGTTGTAGCAACTGGATCTTTGTTGTAGCCTATTGCATTTTGTCATGTTTGCCAAATGCTTCTACAAACGCTTCCAAAAAAGTTTCAAAGTTGTTCAAAATTGATGATCTTTTCTCAAACAAAGGAGCAAATCATAATAGAGCTTGCTCCATGAGCAAAGTTCCAACCAGTCCAACACGTTGTCATGTTGTAATACGAGTATACCATGAAAATATAAAGAAAGGGGACTTTTATTAATGTTCAATTACCTCGAATATTGGGAGCAACGATCGATTTCAGTGCCAATATTCAGGGGCCAGTTCAGACACCCCATCACAATCGGTCAGGGCATACTTATTAGTAACGAAATACTCTGTTCGAGTCCAATAGTGGGAGTAACCAGAATCGAAAGGACTAAATTGATGACTGAGCGAGCCTAACACAAAGGACCAATTTAACCCAATTACGGGAACATCCAGGTCTTACTACGGGCCTCTTAGCCAATATGAGACCAGATTTGGTGCGGCGACTCAATGTGGTCCCGATTATGAGGGTTTCGATTCTATTTCAGGCTGTCCTGTTCTCTATGCCGATTCAAGGAACGTTGTTTTTGGAAAAAGAACCTTTTAAAAGGCAAAAAAAATGGAGGAGAAAGCTCTGACGGCGGAGCCAATTCCGGATCCAAGACAGAAGATTGAAGAAATTCAAAGACTAGGGTTTGAAGGAGGAGAGAATTAGGATTAAAGAAGAGGATAGGTTAAGAAAAAAAAAAGGAGAGAATAAGGGTTTTAAGGGGGGAGAGCTAGCTTCATGCTTCAAGGGCAGAAAAGACGGAGAATTGGGATTTTTTTCTCTTCATAGGATTTTTCGAAGACTTCTGGCGATCAATGTTGAAAGGTCGATGTGTTGTACTGGTGAATTGGGGTTTTAATGAAGTGGATGTGATTACTCTTGACTGTTTTGCGAAATCAAAGTTACATCTGTGATTGAAGAATTAAAAGGGTGTCTATAGGATTGAGTATGCAGAGTGAATGAAAATTTTTGTGTAAATCTAACAAGATAGTCAGTGGATATAAGGCCGTGAGTATAAAGCGGTATCGGAGATTACCAGTTTGGGTTGTTCGGGTTCTCAGTAACGTCTAGAGACCTACCGACTAAGGCAAAAAGGATTTCAGCGAGTAGCCGAAAGACATTCATATAGATTTACAATATATTCTTGTAATTGTTTATATTCCAACAGTCAAAAACCAACAGACTGCTTGAATATTAGCGAATCTCCATACTACCTTCTACAGCCAGACGCCCAGTGCATTCTCGAGCAGGAAAGCATGTAATACGACATAAGTGGTGAATTCGACGTGAAAGCTTGAGGCGGAAGGTATTGGATTTCGTTTGATTTTATTTTTATTTTTATGGAGAACGAAAATAAAAATTTTGAAGGATCTTTGGGAGAAGTTTCTGGTAGAGGTTCTTCTAAAGGATAAGGTATGCACATGGATCCGTCTATTGCTAGTATGTTTCAAGCCTTCTCATTATCAATGCAGCAATACCAAACTAATGATCGAAAGGAAGCTTTGGCAACCAAAGCATTACAAGCAATGGTCAATAAAATTGATCAATTTATTGGAAGGAATATTTCAAGGTATTTAAGATGTTATGTTCGTGAATGTCAAGAACAAGAACTCGATGAAAAAACAATTCAGGCAAGTGAGCCTTCACTCAAAGAGAAATAACAAAATATATATAAACAAGTATAAATATTAAAAGAGGAACTAGAATGCCTATTGCCAAAAGACAAGAAAACTAGAGACCCTTGAAACTAGACTAGAAACAAGAAAAGAGTTGACAAGAGTGAAGAAGCCTTCACTCTTGTCTCTATATATACTCTCTAACTAGGGGCTACGTGGTGACGTTCTATAGGACCTCCAATATGTGTTGACTTTGTAGGGCACATGCCTTGACTTACAAGGCAAGTTTTTCTACGTGTGGGCCACATAGATAGCTTCATATTCAAGCTAACAACATGTGTGGCACATGGTCAACTTGTTGACCATGTTTCTAATCCAAAAAGTCAATTAAAGATACCTATGAAGTCAAAGCAGTATCTAGGAAATTTCTAGGAAGCTTCTATATTAAATATTATAGAATTAACTTACTTTTACCTACTTCTATATGTAATTATTAGCTTACATGATTATGGCTGTGACATTACCTGTCTTTCTAGGGAGGAGTTCCACGAGGAGCGATCATCATATGTTGGGGAAATCTATGATGCGACGAATTGTATTTGCTACATACTCTGATCTCTGTTCTCTTCGATGATGATTGATAGGGCCTCTCAACCATCGGTAGTGTCCCATACCAGGGCGGAAAGACCACCCAATTATTTGATCATTGTTGAGGCCTTCGTAACTTCCTTCGAATAGAATATTTGGAACACCATGAGGAGTTGTTCCTACCTCTAGCAAAATCACCAAACATCGGGAGTCCCTTCCCAAATCGTGATACCAAATGTATTGTATCTCACCATCTATTTGAGGAAGAACATGTCGTTCTTGAAGATCTTCATCTCGATTGCGTCGTCTTGAAGGTTGTGACAATCGTAATGTCTCGTCCGGCAGGTCAGCAATTGAAGGCTCTTGAGTTAAATCTGTTGGTTGTTGATTCTCTATCTCCTGAGTGCCACTACTACAACAAAGCTACGAACAAGAATTGAAAGTAGAATATTATCTTGCCTAGATGTTGTTTCTTTTATAAAGAAGGTTTTCATCTTGATTTTGATGGATGTCGTTGATGAAAAGCCTCCACCGCCTTTGCTGCATTTGCAAGATTCTTCATTAGCTCCCATGTGCATTCACTAATATCATATCCGTGCCAATGGACAAGATATTCTATTTTATTTCGACACCACCTTGAATCTAAGACTTCTTCTACTTCAAACTCTTCATTATTGTCTACTTCTATAGGAGGAGGTGGAGCTTGTCGTCTTCTTGGTATGTCCACTGTCTTGTATGGTTCAAGAAGAGACACGTGGAATACAGGATGGATTTTCATTGTCTTCGGTAGATGTAAATGATATGCAGTTGGATTGATTTGTGCAGAAATAGAAAATGGTCCCAGCCTTCGATAGTCCAACTTGTCGCAAGGACGAGTGGTCTTGATATTACGACGAAGTAGCCATACCTTATTACCCACGTTGAGTTGTGGTTGCTCCTTACGATATACATCTGCATTTATCTTTTGTCGTTCTTGAGCTTCCTTCAATTGCGCCTTCATTATTGCATGTAACTCTGACAACCGATTTGCCATATCTTCTGCTGCAGGATTATCAACTTTTGAAAAATCAAAAGCATCAAGTCATGGATGATAGCCATAATTGACAAAGAAAGGTGTTTGTTGCATGGAGGAATGTACCATATTATTATAAGCAAACTCTGCCAATGGCAGAAGGGTTGTCCAATCATCTTGTTGGTAGTTGATGGTACACCTTAAATACTGCTCCAAGACTTGGTTTACGCGCTCTGTTTGTCCATCAGTTTGAGGATGGAAAGTCGAAGATAGCTTTATGTCCACTTTTAAAATCTTGAAAAGGGTCTTCCAGAATCTCGACATAAATTGAGTTCCCCTATCCGATATGATATCTTTAGGTAATCCATGATAGCGATAGATATTATCAATGAAAAGCTTAGCTGTTTCTTCACCTGTGATAGATTTTGTACATGGCACAAAATGTGCCATCTTGATGAAACGATCTACTATCACAAATATAGAATCATAAGATCTTGAACTTAGAAGATCTGTGATGAAATCCATAGAAACAGAAGACCATGGTTGTTCTGGTATAGGTAATGGCTGAAGAAGTCCGTAAGGCCCATGACGAGGAGTTTTTGATCTTGAACAAATATCACATGATTGTACAAAGTCTTTGACTGACTTCCATATTTGTGGCCACCAAAAATCTCTTGATATGAATTCCAAAGTCTTATTATATCCAAAGTGTCCTGCTGCTGGAAAATCATGACGTGCTTGAAGAACACGTAAACATGCTTCTCCTTCTAGAACATATAGGCGTCCTTCAAAATATAATAGATTATTCTTGAACTCGAACTTAGAAGAATCATGAGACTTGGAAGAATTATTTTCAATATCATGAACAAGAGGATCTAAGGACATACTAGACTGGATTTGCTTGAAAAAAGTTGAATCAACAGTCAATGTTGATTTCATTTCTCGGAGATGAAATTGCTCCGGTTTCTAGAGGACCATTCTTTGTTGCTCAAAAACTGCATCTCCTTCTTTTGGTACAAAATAAGAACGTCTAGACAATGCATCAGACAAACCTTGTTGTTTTCCTGGCCGATAAGTGATAATGAACTCGAATCTTGACAAAGACATACTCCAACGAGCTTGACGACGATTCAACATGCGTGTTGACATGAAATACTCGAGGTTCTTGTGATCTGTATACACAGTGACTGGACTAGAAGCGCCTTCTAGATAATGATGCCATTCTTGAAAGGAATCCATGATTACAAGTAGTTTTTTATCATGGATCTCATAATTGATCTCGGCTGCTGAGAATTTTCTTGAATGAAAAGCTATCGGATGAAGTTTGTCATCTGTTCCCATTTGTGACAAAACTGCACCCAAGGCAAAATCTGATACGTCTGTTTCTATAAAAAATGCCTTGGAAAAGTCAACACGATATAAGACTGGTGCAGATACAAACGATGTTTTCAAGGCTTCAAATGTTGCTTCCACTTCTTGATTCCATTGAAATTTGTCTTTATTGGTCAAGCGTGTAAGTGGAGCTGCAACTCGTGAAAAGTCTTTGATAAAGATCCGATAGTAATTGGCAAATCCCAAGAAACATTGGACATCTCTTACTGTCCTTGGAATCTTCCAATCCATGATTGTTTGGACTTTCTTAGAATCCATCATGAGACCATCATTTGAAATGATGTATCCTAAAAAGTCAACTTGAGTAGTGTGAAATACACACTTTTCCATCTTGGCGTACAATCCTGCATCTCTAAGTTTTTGTAATACTTGACGAACATGTATTTCATGTTTTTCGACGTTCTTAGAATAGATCAAGATATCGTCTAGATAGCAGACGACAAAATTGTCTAAGAATTCACGAAATACATCATTCATGAGATGTTGAAAAGTAGCTGGTGCATTCGTGAGTCCAAAGGGCATGATATTATATTCGAAATGTCCATACCTGGTTCGAAACGCAGTCTTCCATTCATCTCCTTCTTTGATCCGTACTAGATTATATGCTCCTCTTAGATCTATTTTTGTATAGATCTTAGCTTGATTCAACTGGTCAAGGAGTCCTGATATCAAAGGTAATGGATACCTGTTCTTGATTGTGATCTTGTTGACTCCTCGATAATCAACACACATTCGTAAAGATCCATCTTTTTTCTTTACGAATAGAATTGGAGCTCTTGTTGGAGATTTTGAATGGCGTATGAAATTCTTCGCTAAATTCTCGTCAATATATGTCTTGAGTTTAGCCATCTCATCTTGCGATAAACTGTAAATTGGTCCAAATGGTGGCTGAGTTCCTTCCTTGAGGTCGATTGAACAATCATATGGACGATGCTCAGGAAGAATATCTGCATTCTTTTTTTCAAAAATGTCTTGATAATTTTGATATTGACTTGGAATGCCACTTGAAGTCTTTACGCTTTCAAAAATAGGTGAAGCATAAATAGCAAAAGTTGATCCTTCTTTTGCTCCGTATATGAATGCTTTTGCACCTATAAGTACGGGTTTTACTATACTAGATTTATAACTTTTTACTTGGTTGGTAGAACTATTAATAATGCTTTGGGAAAAGTCAAGTTTACGAGAATTCCAATCTATTCGAGGGTTATATTTTTCTAGCCAGGATAAACCTAAAATAACTGGATTGGACGGGGATTTAATTATGTTAAAAGCTATGTAGCTATCATGACTGTCTATTGTTACTTTTATAGGATGAGTTTCATGAGTGACATCTCCAGAAGACAAGGGACGACCATCTATGACTTCTACATGTACTGGTTTAGGTTTCTGTACAAAGGATATTTTACGACTTTTAACAAATTGTTCATCTAAAAAACATGCTGAGGCTCCCGAATCTAATAAAGCAAAGGCTTTGTAATTCTTAGGTCCTAAATATAATTCTATTATAAAACAAGAAGAGGGTTCTGAGGAGAGGATAGGACCTTCATTAGGAATTGTACAAGGTTCCAGCTGCACGGTCCCTATTGTAGCTAGACGAATCCGTTTTCTGACATGTTGTCTTCTTTGACCGCCGTACCCCTCATTTTATAGTTACGTTGTTTCTTTGGACAATGTTGAGCAGTGTGCTTAGGTTCTCCGCAGTATAAACATAATCCTTCTTAACGACGACGAATCTTTTCTTGCTCAATTAGGGGTTTAAAACGTATCGCGTCAATTTGCATGTCTTCTACTTCCAAATGTACGTTTGGCGAAGATGCTGATGTTGCCATTGAGTAATAACGTTGAGGTTCTCGTGTACGACTCTCGAATCAAAATTCAAAAAGTTGTTTGTCACATTTTACCGTAAAATCGATTGCTTGACTCAAAGTTTGAGGATCAGATAAGTTGAGTATCAATTTCTTTACTTTGTATTGCAATCCATAAAGAAATTGACTGATGAATGCAGCATCATCACACTTGATGTCAATTGCAAGTTGTCGAAATTGTGAAGCATACATTGTTACTGAGCGGTTTCCTTGTCATAGAATTTGGATCTTGTTTGTTGCGACACGAGTTGCATCGTGTTCACCATACATAGATCGAAACTCCACCAAAAAAGCTTCCAAATTATCCAATATTGGATTTCGTTGTTCAAGAAAAGACGAAAACCATGATAATGCAAAACCAGAAAGTAAAGTGCCAATAAACTTGACTTGTGATCCTGGAGTTGGATAGCTTTGCGGTTGAAGTTCAATTGCCAATTGTACTTGATTGATGAACCCTCGAAACTTTGATCTTGTACCATCAAATTTCTCGGATAAAATAATTCTTGGTTCTCTAGTACTTACAAGGTGTTGTATAATTGGAAAAGGAATGTGATTTGGTGCAGATGTTGAAGCAGCTCCGATCATCTCTATATCTCTACTTTCTGCTATTCTTGTTCTTTCCTATGTTGGTGAATTGAGTTGATGCATCGTAAGCATTAACTCCCTCAATTGTTCTTGCATTTGTGCCATTGCACTCTTCATTTCAACAAGTTCGGCCATAATGATACTAAAAGAAAAATTTGTCTGATATTGCTCAAGACAAAAGAAAAAGAAAAGACTTGATAACAAAGAAGATACTAAGAACTATATCAGTTTAGAAGTGGGTAATCCGCAAACTTCTAATACGCTTATGTCTTGTCAAGAGAAAGGGGTAATCTACTCTTACTCAAGAAAAACAAAGCTCTGATATTGTAAGTGAACTCTTCTCAATCTGTCAAGGACAAGAACTCGATGAAAAAATAATTCAGACAAGTGAGCCTTCACTCAAAGAGAAATAACAAAATATATATAAACAAGTATAAATATTAAAAGAGGAACTAGAATGCCTATTGCCAAAAGACAAGAAAACTAGAGACCCTTGAAACTAGACTAGAAACAAGAAAGGAGTTGACAAGAGTGAAGAAGCCTTCACTCTTGTCTCTATATATACTCTCTAACTAGGGGCTATGTGGCGACGTTCTATAGAACCTCCAATATGTGTTGAATTTGTAGGGCACATGCCTTGACTTACAAGGCAAGTTTTTCTACGTGTGGGCCACATAGTTAGCTTGATCTTCAAGCTAACAACATGTGTGGCACATGGCCAACTTGTTGACCACGTTTCTAATCCAAAAAGTCAATTAAAGACACCTATGAAGTCAAAGTTATATCTAGGAAATTTCTAGGAAGCTTCTATATTAAATATTATAGAATTAACTTACTTTTACCTACTTCTATATGTAATTATTAGCTTACATGATTATGGCCGTGACAGTGAAATAGAATTAAATCGGGTTTTGAGAAGAAAATGGTTGAATTATTTGGACTTGCCACGATACCGGAGATAAGAAACCATATTACATCGATTACGGATCATTATGGGAATTCATGGGAGGTTTTTTCACATGCATTGAAAGACAAATATTTCTTAAAAGATACTGATCGCGTAACTAAGAAGTTGTTTATAGAATGGAATGAACGGCCTAATAAAAATTTGCAAGCAACAGAGCTACTAAGGGAATTTGAGAGGCAGTACTCTCAATTATCAAAGGTAGAAAAATTGACATTGGAGCCGAACAAAGTTGATCTATTTCTTCAAGCTGCTGATGGAGAATTGCAAGGGAAATTAGAACTCCTTCTTGAAGATAAAGAAGAAGATGAAGGATTGACAACAAAGTGAAAGAACGTTGAAGATGCGATGGGGTTGCATAAAAAAAGAGAAAGGAGGAAGAATAGGAGTAATATTCCAAAAATAGTACAAGCACCCAAAGCTCCAGTACGTACAACACTACCAACAATGCCTACAGTTCAACCTTCAACATCCTTATCAAAGAAAGCAGATATGGGGATGCAAGAAATTATACAAGGAATGCAAGATCTTCAAATCAAATTAGCAAGACTTGAAGAGAATACTTCTACAAATAATTTGAAGAATGTTTCAAAACAAGGATATGTACAAAGATGTATTTGGTGTGATGATGCTTCACACATTAGAAAAGATTGCAATGAATTTAATAATATGATACGCCAAGGAATTATTTGCTGAAAAGATGGAAAGATAGCATTAAAAGATAGGGAGGATCTTCTTCAAACCAATTTTGGCAAGGGAGGAATGAGAGCATTGGTTCAAGATTACTTAAAAGAGCATGAAACACCAACACGAGAAAGTACAAGTTATGGTGCTAGAATAGATGATGACCTTGGTGGATGTACAGAAACTAGTGAATTTTGGGCTTCTGCCATTTCTACAATGCAAGAAGGGAAATTACCTCGAGAAGCGTTATTGAGGACTGTAGCTACAATACGAGGTGCAACAGGTTGGGAGGATCCTGTTGAGTCTCTTTCAGTTCATGCATATATTGCTAAGAGCCAACATGAAGCTTTGATGGAAGAAAAGAGACGAGGAAATTTTGATGATACTAGAGAAGGAAATTCTTCTAAGAGGCAAACTCGAGGAGACAAGGCTCGGGAGGCAGCTTCACAAGAATTGCCTGTAAAAGATACCTCAGCATCATTCGAAGAAAAAACAAGAGAGACAAAAGATAAGGACAAATCAATTGCTTATAAGCTACTTTCTGACATTGAAGCGGCAACAAATTTGAAAGGGGTGTTGGAAGAACGTATATTAAACGCTAAGCTATAATTCACATTGAAAGAAGTTTTGGGAATTGCAAAGAAGGAATTTCATGATATTATCATTAACAGTATTAAGCAAAAGAGGCAATTAATGGGCAAAATTGGAATGAGTCATGCTATTGATGCAAGAATATATAAAGATAAAAAAAAGATTGATATTGGTTACAAACAACCAACAAATGAAAAGAACGAGTATAATGAACGAGTGCGTTTCAAAAATTATAGTGATAAGGAAATAGAAACTTTGAGTCATTATACTCGAAAGCATTGGACAAGGGCAACTACTGAGGTATTGGTGAAAGTAGGAGATATAGAAGAACCAATTGTTGCTTTAGTCGACCATGGTTCTGAAATAAATCTTATGTCTAAAGATCTTTATAAGAAGCAAAAATGGCCAATTGATATGGAACATGGATGGGTAATATGAGCAGATAATAACACACGAGGCGAATTATATGGAGCTTGTCTAGATGTCAAAATTCGGATTGGGGATGTTGCGATGGAGCAACATTTCTTTGTTCAAGATACAACGTCTTATCCGTTGATTTTAGGACAACCTTATAATATGGCAACATGGATGGAAACAAAAGTACTTGACGATGGTTTTGCTTATGCAAAGGTACGTAGCGAAGATGGAAAAAAAGTTGTACAATTTCTAACAATACCTCCTAACCATGAACGGAATCGAGATAGGTTGAGGGAGAAACCATTGCCAAAGATTGTTGAAGGATTTAAGGATTTTGGGGAGGTACCACTATAAAACGAGATTATGGAGGTACAAAAGAAGAGGTACTCTCGCGAGATGAAGGTGCCTTTGATGCGAGTTTTATTGATATTTTGGAGAATGGAAATATTATGTATAAGAAAGTTGATGATTTTAAAAGAAAAGAAAGAAAAAGATTATATGATATTGAAGGACAATTACGCAAGTAAGGTACATTGCAAGATGATGAGAGGATTTTAGGTGTTTATGAAGAAAATGGACTGGAAGATTCATTGGAATTGATTACATCTATTGGGTTAGGAGATAATGATAAGATTGTTGAGATTCATTCAAGAGAGATTTATACCATACTTGAATCTTTTCAAGCACCAGAAGTCACTATAGACACGAGATATAAAACGGTAGATAAGAAGGTAAAGCCTATTGTCGGACCATTACCAGAAGATTAAAAGGAACAAATGAAAGAAGCATCAAAAGAAGCAAGTTTAAGAGATCCAATGAGAATTGGACATCAGTTTACTAAAGAGACTTTTGAAGAATTGAAGATTGGTTCTGTTGGTTCTTTATTATCGGAGGAAATTACTTGCTTCAAAAAGATGTTGGCTTAACAAGGTAGATCATTTGCCTTCAAATTTTATGAAATTGAGTGTGTAGATCCGAATATTATAACACCTATGGTTATCTTCACTGTACTGCATGTACCTTGAAATCTAAAACCGATTCCAGTACCGAGGGTACATTTACCTAAATTGGTGGAACTATTAAAAGAAAAGATGAAGATGAAATATTAGAATCCTCATTTGTGCCGTATTCTAGTCGATGGTTTACAGTACCTAAGAAGAATGGGTCACTACAGTTTATTCAAGATATGCAACCGATGAATGCAGTAACTGTCAGGAATGTAGGAATTGGACCTATTGTGGATGAATTTACTGAGGCATTTGTTAGAAGGGTGATCTATTCAATAAGTGACTTATATTCAAGTTATGATCAATTTCAACTTGTCGAAGGAAGTAGAGATATGACAACGATGAGGACACCACTTGGATTGGTAAGAATGTGCACTCTTCCTCAAGGCACGACCAACTCAGTTGCACATATGATGAATGGGATGAATAAGGTATTGAGAGATTTTATTTTGAAGAAGACTATGCCTTTTTTGGATGATGTTCCTATAAAAGGGTGCAAAGAAGGAGACAAAGATGAAACTTTAGATAAGAGGGGGTATCGCAAATATGTTGTTGATCATATACAAGATTGTGAAAAGATTTTAACTTGGCTTGGAGAAGTTCATCTTACATTATCGGGTATGAAGTCCATATTTGGAGTACGATAGGGTGTGATTGTTGGACATTTATGTGGATCTTACGGAAGAAAACCAGATCCGACTAAAGTTGATGCAATTGGAAGGATGAAAGAAAATTGTGATTCTTTAACAGAGGTTCGTAGGTTTTTAGGTGCATGTGTATTTTATCGAATTTGGATCCCTCATTATCCTCACATAGCAGATCCATTATATGAACTGTTACCCAAGGGCTACCGATTTAAATGGGAAGAAAGGCATATTCAGGCAATACAAAGATTGAAGAAATTATTGATGTCACCTCCAATATTGACGAAGATTGATTCTAAGTACAATAGACCATTGATTCTCACTGTGGATGCTAGTCCAATTGCCATTGGATGGACTGTGGATCAAGATGATTCAAGTGGGAATAGATTTGCAGTTTGATTTTGAGCTAAAGTTTTAAGTATTCGTCAGCGTGCATATTCGCAAGTCAAAAGAGAACTTTGGGGAGTTGTTTCGGCTATGAAAGCTGAAAAGGATTATTTGATTGGGGCAGTAGTAGTAATTGAAACAGATTGCTTGCCATTGCTTGGAATGATTACTAACTGTTCAACGCCAGATAATGCAATGTTGAGATGGATTGCTTATATTAAGTCACTAAATCCAGAATTTAAGCATGTTACTGGGAAGGACAATTTAGTAGCAAACATGCTATCTCAAGCAAGATACGAGAGGAAGGACAAAATAGTTGAAGACATTGATGAGGTCGGGTTGAAATTCTATTCAATATCAAATCTCAACAAAGAAGACAAGCTATTTCTTGAAGAATCTTATGAAGGAGAATTATTGGATATTGGTCATTACTTGAATACCTTGACTAAACAAGGAAATTGGTCTACAGAAAAATTCAAACAAATAAGAAAAAAAGCATATGGATTTTTGCTTCGAAATGGATTCTTATGAAAAAGACCGAAGAAAGGAATTGAGATGCTACAATGAGTGATAGGTAAAAAAGAAGAAAAAATAAAATTATTAAAGGAGTTTCATGATAGTTTATGGGCAAGGCATAGAAGAATCTGGGCTACTTTTGCTAAACTCAAGGAACGATATTGGTAGAAAAATATGTATCAAGATGTGCTCTCATTTGTAGAGTCATGTGAAATCTATCAATCGTATTCTAATATCCGACATCGAGATGGTCTTCATCCTACGTATCCTCTGGCTATTCATTTTAAATGGGTTGTTGATTTGGTTATTATGCCAGTTGGGTTATGGCAGATGAAATATTTGGTCTTAGCTCATGAAGATTTATCAAATCAAGTAGAAGGAAGAGTATTGAGGACAAAATCTACACAGGAGATTTGTAGGTTTTTGCTTGAAGATGTCATTTGCTGCTATGGATGCGTAGGAAAAATCACTGCAGATCGTGGAGAATTAAATGCACAAGAAGGTCATAAGTTCTTTGAAAGATGTGGAGTTAAACTATCACTGACTACTACTTATAATCCGAAAG
Organism: Physcomitrium patens; assembly: GCF_059467195.1. Classification (NCBI taxonomy): domain Eukaryota; kingdom Viridiplantae; phylum Streptophyta; class Bryopsida; order Funariales; family Funariaceae; genus Physcomitrium; species Physcomitrium patens. The sequence continues at coordinate 2,003,618 of NC_143430.1, read as the reverse complement.
GGAATGCAAAAAGCGAACGTGGTCACCCATTGATTGTGAAAGCATTAGTTAAAGCTTGTAATGGGAAAGTTAGAGAGTGGCCACGACTTTTGTCATTTGCATTATGGGCTGATCGAACAACACATAGTTCAGTGACAGGGTATATGCCAGTAGAACTTATGACAGGTCGAAAACCAATTATGCCGATTGAAGAAAAGGTACTTACTTGGAGTATGCTACCATGGGAAGATGGATTGACAAGAGAAGAACTTTTGGCTCTTAGAATTCGACAATTGGAACAAAGATCGGAAGATGTGCAGATAGCACTAGAAAGGTTAAAATGAACAAGGTTACAAAACAAGGCGCAATTCGATAAGCAACATCGATTGAGACCTAAAGCAATCGAGGAAGGTGACTGGATACTTGTTTATGACAATAGTCTGGATAATCAACATAGTACTTTACAGAAATTTTCAAAACGTTGGTTTAGACCATATGTAGTAACAACTGTTCATGATAATGCGACTTATTCATTACGGGAGTTAGATGGTACAAAATTGAAAATACCAATTGCAGGGAAGCGAGTAAAAATATATAAACGAAGACATGCGGAGATGAATATGGAAGACCTTAATGAAGGTATAGAGATTCCACAATAAGAAGATGAAAGTGATTTGGATAATGAAGGTGACGAAGACAAACTGGACAAAGACGTAGAGAACATATTATAAATCAAACAGCAATTGGGTAAATTGGTACATACCGGAGGATGCATAGGTTCAGAGGGGGTGGATGTCATGTTGTAACAAAAGTATACCGTGAAAATATAAAAAAATGGGACTTTTATTAATGTTCAGTTACCTCGAATATTGAGAGCAACGACCGATTCCAGTGCCAATATTCAGAGGCTAGTTCAGACACCCCGTCTGAATCGGTCAAGACATACTTATCAGTAATAAAATGCTTCGTTCGAGTCCAATAGTGGGAGTAACCAGAATCGAAAGGACTAAATTGATGACTGAGCGAGCTTGACGCAAAGGACCAATTTGATCCAATTACGAAAACATCCAGGTCTTACTATGGGCCTCTTAGCCAATATGAGACCTGATTTGGTCTGACGACTCAATGTGGTCCCAATTATGGGGGTTTTGATTCTTTTTCAGGCTGTTTTGTTCTTTGTGCCATTTCAGGGAATGTTGTTTTCAAAAAAAGAAGCTTTTAAAAGGCAAAAAAAATGGAGGTGAAAGCTCTGACGACGGAGCCAATTTTGGATCCAAGACAAAAGATTGAAGAAATTCAAAGGCTAGGATTTGAAAAGAGGGGAGAATTAGGATTAAAGGGGAGGATAGGTTAAGAAAAAAAAGGGAGAGAATAAGGGTTTTAAGGGGAGAGAGCTAGCTTCATGCTTCGGGGAGAGAAAAGACAGAGAATTGGGGTTTTTTTTCTTCATAGGATTTTGGAAAGACTTCTGGCGATCAATGCTGAAAGTTCGATGTGTTGTACTGGTGAATTGGAGTTTTAATGAAGTGGGTGTGATTACTCTTGACTGTTTTGTGAAATCAAAGTTACGTCTGTGATTGAAGAATTAAAAGGATGTCTATAGGATTGAGTATGTAGAGTGAATAAAATTTTTTGGCTTAATCTAACAAGACAGTCAGTGGATACAAGGCCGTGAGTATAAAGCGGTATCGAAGATTAGCAGATTGGGTTGTTCGGGGTTCTCTGTAATGTCTAGAGACCTATCGGCTGGGGCAAAAAGGATTTCAGCGAGCAGTCAAAGGACATCCGTATAGATTTACGGTATATTCTTATAATCGTTTATATTCCAATAGTCAAAAATCGATAGACTGCTTGATTATTAGCGAATCTCCATACTACCTTCTACAGTCAGATGCCCGATGCATTCTCGAGCAGAAAAGTACGTAATATGACAACGTGACTCCTTCGTCAGATAGCGTTCAAGCTGTAAAGTTGTTATCAATCAAATTTGATTGACAAAACCTCAAAACTTGGAACACATACCATCGAACTTGTCTCGAAGGCTTATTCGGGGCTCCTTTCATTGTAAGACCAACGGTCTTTGTTGAAGTAGAAACAAAGTTGCTTCTCTTGGTGTTGAATCCTCGATTGTGCCATTCCGGATGCTTCATCATTATGAAGTCTTGCAATGATTTCTTCAATCTCTATAGTTCTTTGTGATAACGTAGCAAGAGCATTCATAATGGCGTCCAACTTGGACTCTGAACTTTCAGCCATATTAATATCTTGACCTCCTCTCATTCTAAAAGAAGGAAATAAATGACTCTACAAGAAGGTAGTATTGGTTTAATAGAGGGTACTCCGCAACCTCTAAAATGCCTTAAAACATTCAAGAAGAGAGGTAATTCACTCTCTCCAAGAAAGATAAGACTCCAATATTATAATAGAAGAAATATCAGTTTACAGGAGGGTAATCTGCAACCTCTAAAATGCCAGCACCTTCAAGCAAAGGGATAATCCATACTTTAACAAGAAGAAACTAGCTTTGATATGAAAGATGAGTGTAGTCTCGACAAACTATCACAAATTTAGAATACTGACTAGAAATCTAAATAAGAAGCTCAAGAAGAATCGAGAAGAACTAGATAAATCAAATGAATACAAGAACAACACTAGAGAGGTGAGTTAGAGCTCCAAGGGGTGTATTATTAAGATTGAGGATCCCCTCAATCTTGGTTCCTATATATACTACAAACTAGGAAGCTTCTCAAGTAGCTTCCACAAACTAGGAAGCTTCTCAAGTAGCTTCCACAAGCTTGAAAACTTTTCAAGTAGCTTCTACAAACTACAAAGCTTCTCTAGAACCTTCTAGAATCTTCTACAACTTCCTAGTATATGTCTTTGACAATATCACTAGATGTTCCTATCTTTGAATTTTATTAGTTTACATTAGATACTAAATTCTTTTTGAATAAGATCACCCATTTAATATTGATTGTAAATTTGTAGATGTTTGCGGCTTTAATTATATTTATAATTATTACACTACTTATAAGTAAAGCACTATATAAATAGATATTATAATATTCTTTGAAAGTAAGTAATATTTTAATAGAATCAAATAAATTTTCATATCAAAAGAAAGAAGGAGAGGTGGGAGGAGGAGAAGAGGGAAGGAGACTTTGTCTTTGTTTAGTCCTCAAGGGTTATAAGAATCAAATTAATAGACTTGTCTAAAGTAGTAGAATTATTTGCAATCTTTGGCAAAGTGATTGTGCATAAGATATATACTAATTGTATGGATTTTTCATGCTAATTTTTTTCCATGTTATTTCTTTTTTCCTTCAAATCAATTATTGTAAGTAATCACAATATACATATTATTTAGCTTAAAAGTTTAAATACTATTATCTTAGATTCTACTTATATTAATATTATATTCTTTAAATAAGCTCAATTTAGTCTTTGCTACTTCTTCTACTTTCTTGCTATCTATACTTAATTTCAAAGTATAGATAGCAAAGACTAAATTAGTCTCTCCTAATGAATAAAGACTTACTATTAGAGATAAAGACTTTATATAAAAGGATCTTGATGTAATGTTATATCAAAACTGATCTAAAAATGCATTAGACATGAGAATGTGGGCGATAAATTGTATTTGCAACAAATAAAGAACTTGAAAGTCTTAATAGAATTTTAAATAAACCTGAATTGAATCTTAAATATTATAATAATTATAGTCAAATTTTAATTAAATTTGAAATATCTTTAAACAATACTCAAAGAATCATTAGGTGATTTATAAAAAAATCAAAAAAATTATAAAAAATATTATAAAAATTCTTTAAAAATCCTAAAGAATCCATAAAGTAATTATAAAAAAAATTAACAACAAATCCTAAAGAAATCATTAAAAAATATTTAAGAAATCCTTAAAAAAAATTATAATGAAGTTATAAAGACATCTTATAGAATTATTAAGTAAATCCTAAAATATCTCAATCAAATCCTAAGAAAATTCTAAATAAATTCTAAGTAGATTTTAACCAAATCCTTATAAAATCTTTAAAAAAATCCTATCAAATCATAATAAAATCCTAAAAAATTCTAATAAAAGCTTAATAAAATTCTATCTAAAGTCTAATCAATTTTAATTAACTCTAAGGTAGTCTTAGAACTTCAATAACTATTGATTGAATCATTGATCTTGCTTAAAATTTTGTGCACATTGCAATCAAATGATTAAAAATAAGCAAAAAAAAGTAAAAAATAAAAAAAAAAAATCCAACATATTGATTGGGAGAAAAAAGACTATTAATTTCTTGGATATTAGCCATTCTTTTTTTCCAACTTTAATTTTGACCTTCCAACAATAATAACTCCTTATTGAATTATTTACTTGTATTTAAATTTTTTAAATTTTTTAAAAACTAAGTTCATAAGTAGTTCATAAAAATTTCTTTTAAACCAAGCAATGAATTGTTTAAAATCAAAGAAATCCTTAGTTATCTTTGAAATCTAAATTTTGAGATCATAATCCAATTGGATTGTAATAAATTTGGATCTAAAAATTCATTGAACTCAAATTCAAAAACTAAATTCAAGACAAATAGATGCACAAATCCACAAATTGTTACTTGTCAATATATTAGAATCTTCATAAAATTTTCAAATACATAATTGTTTTTTATTTCTAAAAAATTCAAACCACTTCAAACTTTTATTATTTTAAAAATCTCTCAAAAATTCAATATTAATCCAAATCATTTAAAATTAATGTTCAACCAAATTTTAGTAAGTTTCATATTTAACTTTTTTCTTTGATTAATAAAATAATTCCGAATTTGTCGTAAGGGTGAAATTTTATGCCTTTAGATTTGATTTCAATCCAAGTTTATAACTTGTCCTCTTTGGATGTCAACATATAGTATTTTTATATACATTTTGCTAAAAGATATTTACTTCTATCTTAATATTCCTATGATAAAAAATTTATTATTGAACCTTGTTTTATCTTATTTATAGTCCTACAAAATAAGTATAAGTCAATTCTACCAAATATTGTAGTCGTTTTAGGATAAAAATATGGTAGAAAAATTAATCTCAAGAGAAGTATCTTATAAAATATTTAATACAATATGGACACTTCTAATATGTGGAATCTCTTATTGATAATATAGATATACCAATTAAAGAATAAAAGGAGTAAAATACCACTAAAGAATAAAAAAATGATAACAAAAATAGCCACAATCTTTTCATCCAACTCCTATGATCTAAAAGAAGGATACAAGATTAATGGAGTATAAAACATATAATATTGATAGGTATTTGAATTATTAATTCACATCATCTATTTCTACCATCCAAAATAAATTAATAAGACTTAAAAAATAATCTTAATAAGAGCTATTATTAAGATACTAATTTCAAATTGGAAAAAGTTGCTTCTTAATACAATTCTACAAGTTCCAACAAATATGAATAAGAGTCATATATTATCTATGCCACTTTATTTTTATCACTTATACTGAGTCAAAATTCTATTTATTCTTGCAAAAGAAAAAGAATGGATATGAAAAGAGATGGAGTGACAACTCTAAAAAACTTGTGATGAACTTTAGTAGGCCAGAAAAGAAATATAATATACCAATTGTCATGCCAATATTCAAGTTGTTGTATTACATAAAGTTTCCTTGAAAATGCATCAAGCAATTGGTTGAGGAAGGTAAAATAAAAATTTCAACAACAAGGTCTTAATAATTCTAATAAAATACTTAAAAGATTAGATCTTAATAAATCTAATAAAATCTTTAAAATTTAAATAAAATCTTTAAAATTTTATAAAAGAAATATAAAAAAATCATAAAGAATTTTACAAAAAATCTAAAAAAATAACAAAGAAATCTTAAAGGAATATCTAAATAAAAATCTTAAATAAATCCTAAATAAATCCTAAATAAATCTTAATCAAATCTTAATCAAATTTTAAATCCTAAATCAAATTTTAATAAAATTCTAAATTCTAAATCACATTCTGATGAAATCTTAAATCTTGGAATAAACCTTAAGCAAGATCTAATCAAATCTTAAATCCTAAAATAAATTCTAAATAATTCCTAAATTCTAAAAGAAACCTTAATAAAATATCAATCAAATTTTAAACTTTAAATAAATTCTTAATTAGCATTATAATAGATTGAAATTTTAATAATTAATAATATAACTATAAAATTCGATTCAAAATTTTCATACTTATTAATTACTAAATTAAAAATTAGCACAAAATATTTGAAGAAGATCAAACTATCCAAATAAAAGATAAACCTTAAAATCTGCTCTAGTAATAATTAGCCTCCTTCTCCAACTTTGATGTCAATCTTTTAGAGCCAATATCTCTTAATTCCACTATTAAATATCTTTTATACTTTACAATGATGTTTAAAATCAAGTCATCTACAATTGTGCAAAATTTAATTTAATCCAATTAACAAATTGTTGTAAATCTTAGAAACTATCATTGATTCTCTAAACTCCAATTCTTAAAATGCTAGTATATTTGAATTCCAATAACCTTTAAAAAAAAATATTAGGTTAAGCTCAAATTTACAAAAAAAATTAAAATGACATATGTCATGCAATCAAAAAAAAAAAAATTAATCAATCTCACGCAATTATCCAAAGTATAAATTTTTTATAATTTTTAAAATTCAAAGTAACTTCAAAACAACCTTGACTTTGCAAAGCCTTTATAAATTCAACACAAACTCAAATCTCTCAAAATTAATGCTAAAAAAACCTCTCACAAGTCTACTATCAAATCTTGCTATTGATCAACCAAATAATCCTAGAATAGCCATAGGTGCACAATTTTGTGCCTTAAGATTTGATTTCAACCTTAATTGACAAGTAATCTTCTCTGAGTATCAATTCTTTGTTTCTTAAGTTAATTTTAGCTAAAAATTATTCCTATTTTTTTTCTTAATATGAATATATTAATTAATTTTATTATCTATTTTAATTTGCTTCTTTTATGGTCCTAAAAAATAAGTAGAATTCTTTTTTATAAAAAAGTAGTATTAGTACTTATTGATGTTTATTCTTTCTTGTCTATTGATCTATATTTTAAAATTAATTTTCTATAATATTTTCATTTAAGCTTCTCTATAATATAATCATTCATTTTTTCTTTCTCCTAATGGCTGTGTTACAATACAACACCACCTTAGCTATTACACATGCAATCTTAGTCAAAGAAGTTAGTATTTTCTGTATTACCGATCTAAAGTTGATCACCAAGACTTAGCTTTGGAACCAAACTATGAATCAATAAGAACCTACATTAATAAACTGCATAATTTAAATTACAGCTTGTTGTTTGAACTACGCAATTATGGTATAAGAGGACCAAAGGGAATTGATGAAAGGTATGGTTAGAACCTTCTTTTAAATTCTTTGTTTTGATAATACAAAGAAACAAAATGATCTAAAGTAGCACTGCAAAATGTTACTATTGGGCATAGAAGAGAATTTTGACTAAGAAGATAATCTTAATTTAAAAGAGAGCAAGAGAATAGTATTGAAGGTGAAAGGAGAAGTAGATGTACATATCTCCACCCTTCTTGTGGACAACAATTTAACACTATTTGCAAAAGTATCAATGGCTAGAAAGTAGGTACAAGCAAGGAAGTCACCCTACTAATTCTTTGGTGTACTTTTACTAAGTCTTTAGTCTACTTTTAAGAACGTCAAAGGTATAAAGTTATTTTAGAGAATAGAAAGCATTATTAGGCCTTTGATAGTTATAATAGGTAAGTAATTTCTAGCAACTTCTAGAAGACATCCAAAGCAAGGATCAAAAGAAATATGAATTTTTGTAAGAATAGGAAGTGAAGCCAATGTAGTTCTTATATGTAATTGGAGCATCATTCCAAAGAGATATAAATATTGTGATAGATTTTTCACCTTGATACTCCAAATTGGTTCTAATTGCAACTTAGAATTTAAAACATAGAGTAGAATTTTTATTATAGTACTAGGGTTAGATTTGAATACCTTATATGACTTGCTTTAAAGAGAGGAAGTGCATACATGTTGTCTTTCAAATTAAAAAAGATATTCTAGCATCTACTTGACATTTAATAAAAAAATTGAAAAAAAAGTTCCAGCAAGGCAAAGAAGATAAGTTCAATAGAAGACTAATTCAAGTAAAGATAAAAAAAAGCTAGTAACCAAAGATCAATCTATCTCCTACTACAACCTAGAATCTATATATAATGAATCAAGGATAATATAAACTTGTCTCTCAAAATGAATCAAAGATAAAATAAAAAACTAATATATATATATATTTGTGTGTGTGTTGGTTGAAGACAATTGATGAGGTTGGTCCCAAGGTCATAAGAATATTATTTAGAAGAAGTGTTAAGCCAATTCATAAGTCTTTGAGATTGAGGGCTGGTATATCTAAAATGTTATAAGTACTACAACAAAGAGAGAAAGAAGAGAAGGCATTGGGAGAGGAAGACAATGTTGAATTTGCAAATTGATTCAATTTCTAGTTCATTAATAATATTATTAATTGATATAATTATTATGCTTACTATATTTGATAAAGATTTATTGCAAATAGAAATGGTTGAAACTTAATAATCAATTTAATTATATAAGCTCAAAAAATATTTAATATATTTTTTTTATTTACTTGAATTTTTAAAAAATCTCACATACATTTAATCAACAAAAAAGTTAAATCTTTAATATATTATATATAATATGTGTATCTAATAGATTATAAGATTCATTTTATTTTTTTTGTAGAAAATAAGATCTAATATTATCAAAAGAAAGATAATAAGATACATTGGCATATTTAAAAGAACTATCAAAAATAGAATCGAAAATCTTCTTAAGATTAGCATGAATTGATCATAAATAAATAATCTAAACTATAGATTGTTATAATAATCCTTTGTTAAGTGCTACAGTGATTAGTGTTATAGAATATTTTAAAAACCACATTGAGGACCTACAATGAATTGATATTAAGCTTATTCAATAATCATATTAGTATATATTACTTGAAAATATTCCATTGCTATATTCTATCTTGATATATTATATTAAAATCTTGTAAAATTTAGCCATAGCAATATAAATAACATGTTGGCTAAAACAATTGAAAAGATATAACATAAAACTTAGTTCAAATTTTAAATGTTAAAATTAAAAATAAATCCAAAAAGTAAAAAATTTTGCATGTACTTATTAATCAAAATATCTACTTTTCATCAAATATCTACAAATTAGAAAACAAATTACAAATTAGAAAACAAATTAGAAAAGTAGAAAACCATTTGAATAATAATTTTTGTAACACTATGTAATATAGTCCTGATTTAATAGCCATAATTGTTAAGATTATGATAACATCCAAACTTTGAGCAAAATTGTTATTTAAAGGTATATATACTCATATAGATAGAATATCATTAATGGTATGTTTCTTTTAATGTCATTTAAAATTATTCTATATATATATATATATATATATATTAGTTCACAATTTCTATTCCATTGAAATATTTAGAAAATGCATTTCGAATATATTTTCTAAATATATACATATTTATATTTATCTATTTATTTATATGGCAAGTATGTTAGAATTGTATTTTGGAAATTTTAATTATCTATTGTGGATTATGATTTAAAACATCCACTTTGTCATGCATTAATCATGTGAATCAAATTCAACACCCAATTATACAAATCAGTTTGAAACCCGTGTCACATATTTAATGAAACAAGTCATGCTTTTATTAACAAAATGCCTACAAAATCAAGAACTCAATATTTAACCTTTCACAGAACGAGACAAATGACTCAAAACAGTCATTAGAAAAATTTGATTTTATATGAATATTTAAACCGTAATACTTCGGATCCAAATCATAAGTATGTCTAATCACCTAGTTCAAAAGCAGTGATATGAAATGCAAGGAAATTAGGACGGCAGAGGATAGCTTAAGAGAGCGACTACAGATGCAAACAGACTCGAACCCACAAGTCAGCACAAGGCCAACAAGTTTGAGAAGCCCTCGTTGTGTGAAGGCAAATAGTCTGTAGGAAGAGCGACATGCCCACTCCATTCGTAACTTATTATGTACACAGCTCATACACAATGTATACAGCATGCCAATATAAAGAGATTCAAACAGGTTGAAACAAATTCACCTTCCAAAAGCTCGACTTGCGGTTCCTATTATTGAAACATATTCTGTACTGGAGGACAATAAAGTGCAGAGTGCTCAAGGAACCAATATTATATTGGTATATCGGAGAAGACTACTATTACTGCGCAATCAGAATGATTACATTCACAATGGAGTAAATGATCACAAAGAAAACTAGTAATATCAGGTTCAAATCTTTGAACTGTTGCAACTTCATATCGTATACGAAAGCGTTCAGGACTTGACCGGCCACTAAATATGTCAAGGGTATAGTAACGTTCATTGGTGTCAAATTGAATTTCAGCTCACAATCAGCAATTTAGCTTGCTGCAGTGGAGGACGGCCTCAGGTCATTGATTACATATAAGTCTGCAACAAAAAAGGCTCAAGAGTTACATCTGAGAAGCTACGGCTGAGATAACATAAAAGTATGTGCACTAAGAGATGGATTCTAGCGTCCAGCTAAGCCTTCACTTGCACAACCAATTCATTAACTCATAGAATCTAAATAAAATCCAGACATGAAAATGCGCAAACAACGATTCCATGAAGTTTCAGCGCAGCGTGAAACTGTGTGGAAATCTCCAAATAATCAAAGAGGGGAAATTTATTCAATTTGGAAAAATTGTTAAATAAGATAAAGATCCAATATACATTGGGTAAGAATGAGACCTCAAGGGATGTGGTTCCGGAATTGAAGAGCAAGATCGCAGACGCATCGGCATCAAGAATTTCTGTTTTAACCCGCACAGATTGGTTACGACATACCAAATGTACATAAAGCAGCCAGGTAAAGCACTAATTCCTAAGAAAAGCCAGTGATGACAGAGCATCACTGCCCCTGTTCCTGCCCTTCCGTTTGTTGTCTAGCAGCCTCCAGACACTCTTTCGCTCTGAACACCTTAGATTGGAGATAAAACGACCCGGCCTTCATATTATTCTCAAACATCACGTCGTACTTCTTCACCACCTCCTCCCATGTTGCATTTTCCCTGACCCCCAGAATTTGCCTGGCTTCGTGTTCCGTCATCGTTTTGCTCACCTTGTGCGCCATATTCTGCACCGTCTCCTGCGCCACGCCCGTCTTGCTGGCATTCACGATGGCTTGCCGGTACGCTTGCGATACGGCCCTGAGCACTATCCCCGACCCCAGCACAATCAAATTTGCGATCAGCTTCGCTGCCATCTTCAATTACCAGACGAATTCGCCCCAAACCCACATTCCAGCGCGCTTCGTCTCAATGATTCACGCGACTACCGATCAACCAGGCCCCGGACGACAAAACCCACAAATCGAATTGCAAGCAAATGGTAAACACGACGAAGAGAAATTGATCTCCGAAGCCCTAATGCTCTGAAACTCTGCATAGTCGTGTCAGGTGCCCGTGGGCTAACCTGCCCGAAAAGAAAAATGTTGATTCAGGTGCCCGGTTTCAGAAAAAAGCTCTCTGAGCCTTTTTCTGAGGAAGGGTAAGTTCTTTCAAAAAAATTAATAACTTCAAAATTAGATGCACTCTATGAATTATGACATGTTTTATTTCTTAATTTTTTTTAAACAACTGATACTTTCAAACGCTTATTTTTCAATTATAGTAACTCTATACTTCTTTTTTGAAAGATGTTTACTAATATTATTTATATAAATATCATAAATTTCACAAAATTTTACTATATGTATATATAAACATAGGGAGTTGATAAAGCCACACCTGAATGTTGTTAAAGCCACACCCCCCTAGCCATATATATATGAGAAATGGGATATGAATATATCACCCCCTATAAATGTTATAAAACAAAGTATAAAAAGTGTAGAATAACAACAATTACAAATGCTTTATAATCTAGATTATGTAAACTTTAGTCACATAGTTTGCAATAAGATTGAAAATATATGTAATTACTTAATTTATCCAATTGGTTGATGTCAATTCTAGTGTTTTGTACATATCAATTTCAGTTTTTTGAAACAATATGCCTTAAAATTATTTTAATTTTTTTTTATTTTCATATTTATTTGACTTATGTTAATTTTGAGATGAATAACAGTCAAAAAGATATTATTGTAGATGAAACATTACATAATCTAGTTATTGATGAATAAACATTACATTAATGTGATATAATTATTGATAAATAGTAAAAATCATACATCTATACTCCGAAATATTTAAGTTAGCTTATTCTATTGAGTTTTAATAAATAAATTTTGATAGGTTCCAATAAATATGTTTGTTTCCAATTTTTACAAGTCATGTACAGATGGTTTAAATGATCCCTGGTATCACTATTTAATTTATAGATTTTCATAACACAAAATTTTATTTTTGCTTACTTGTTTACTTTTCTTATTCTTCTTATACTTACACACCATGTTCTTTTAAGAACAACAAGAATAAAGGAAGGAGAAAAAAACGACAAAAAGAAAAAGAAAAAGAAATAGAAAACTATATAAAGAAAAGAAAAGTAAAGAAAAAATGCCTAAAAAAAGTACCGAGATTTGCAATAATTGTAATTTCATTTTGTATGCGTACTATCTATGGGTTGGTTTACTTTTTCACTGGTGCCAAAATAGAAACACTTAAAAAATAAAATAAAATAACATGAAAATACATCTAAAATCAGTAAAGTAGTAGAGTAGGTTTCTGTGACAACAGGAGACTTATAAGCAATTGTTTTAAGAAACCTTCCAGCCACAGCCGTCACGGTGTGAGCAGCCCTCTAAACCCTTAAACCCCACATGATAGTAGCGCCCTCTGAGATTTCATTTCATATCATTTAATTCTCTTGATTACGAGACCATTTGAAATGGCTATCTCAAATGAAAAGCATTCAAATCACTTCAATTTTGAGAGTGTACTATTTAGTTTCTTTGCTTCTAAGCTCTGAATTCTGAGCGAATCATGATCAAGCAAATGTTATCAACTATGGGGACATAGGGACAGGTGATTTGACAACTAGCACTCAGGTTGAAGCACGTTTCAATCTACATTGCCTCACATGCTTCCCAGTGATAATATTACTGTGCATCTACATTCTCTCCCATCAGCACCAAGCAGGACGTAAGTTTCCACACATGAACCCACTTGCTTCAGGTCTCCAACGAAAAGAAAAGCCACAGCTATGACACCGAGGATTGACCCAGATGCTGCGGTACCCAGGTACAATCAAATATGATTGAAAACTATGTCATCTTGCAGCTTCCATCTTACATGGCAGGATGATTTGTCTAGTTTCACGGCGTCTTCTTGAATTCCACCAAAGCGCTGAGAGTCTAGCCTCCAGCAAATTCCAATGCCAATGCCAATGCCTACCATGGTTCTAGGCTTCGACTGGAGCATGAACGGTATTGTCAGCTATAATACATAATGCCAGTGATTATGTCTCACACTTGCTAAGTCGGGCATCACACCCGTCATATTCTTTCACACCTGGGCGCTGGAGCTCATCTCCCTCCAGGCATGCGCATCGTGTTCGTGGAGGACCTCTCCTGGGCCCCTCTGTTATCAACTCAACAATGCGTGGGTACTTGCCATCGTTACACCAAACCTGCATTTTCAGGATTCATAAGCCAGCTTAGACGTATGAAATGCGCATACATGTAGTACAAAGCTCAAACTCTACATAGTACACATATGTTACAGAGAAATGTATGCAGATTTATATATATACCTCTCCGCCTTTGTGTTGAGTCCACCTAGAATTGCAATTTGGAAACCGCTCTTCATCAAACTTTTGTTGTTTCTCAATCTTCGACGCCTGCTTTATCTTCTTCTCCGCTAAATGTAACTTTTTGGTTGGTAATCCATCTTTGTTGTAAAAAGATCCAACTAGCTTTCCCAAGTAACTGTTGCAATCGCAGAACTCATAAAATTTAGCGTTAAAGAAAACTTAACGAGTTAAAACACAACGCACCAGAAAACCATATGGCATCCAGCCTGTTTATACGAGCTGCAAAGAGAATCCTTACACGTAGCGCTTGACAAAGAACAATCTCCAATCATCAATAGCCTTGATCTGCAAATACAAGCTATGCTATCAGGTTCCAAGCCACAATCAACGCAGACCACATGATAAGGGCTTTGCTAATAAGGAAAACTTCACGAGCCAGTGTTTTACACATCAGAGATGTTAAATCCAAGCTCACCTCTGACGGAGTAAGACCTTCTAAAGAATCTGTCAGTCCATCATCTGTCGAACCACAAACACAGCAACTGTACCATTCAGACTCACTGAAACGCTCACCACGACGCGTCCCCTATCTTACAGGAGCTTCAGTGCAGATGAACCAAGATCATTCTCAGCATTTAATGAATCTATTGAACAGAATCACAGAAACTTTAAACCAAACAAGAATTAGCACTGTGATGAAAAAATCTAAAATGAAGAATCTAAAATAACTGCTCACCAGTGAAGTTTCCTGAGACGAACGCACGAGACGCATCCCTGGATGCACAAAAAAATAGGAGAGAAGTATCAAGGTGTCGTCATCTCGTGAAGTAAACAAAAAGAACGAGCCATAAACGGCAGAACCAGTAATGAACAATTCCTGGTCTATTCAAGTGGCATGTTACTATGCCCAAAGCATAGTCAAAGCCAAACACAATCTGTTAAGGATCTGAAAAGGTTACTGAAAAAGAGAAAATAGGGACAGTCAAAAGTTAATAAATGACACGAAAAACACACCTTCCCACAAAGTGGTGGTAGCTGCCCCCTGGTCCATAGTGTTTCCAACCCTTACTGACATCAAAGACATTCCTGGACGTAAAAATAATTAAACATAATCAGTAAAGAAATTTGCAACTCACTCTCATACTCTAGAGGAAATGACTTCGTAAGATTCTAATATAAAAGAACACAGAGAAATCTGCGGTCTGTTTAGTCTAACATTTCTACTGCGACCGGACATGCTAACCAAATGTGAAATACTGTAGATTTGAATAGACATCAAAAAGAGCTAATTCAGAGGGAAAAGGGGAAACCTTACCCCAAAACGCTCAGAAGTACAGGAGGTTTGTTATTAGTCCCGTTGTATTTTTCTAGTTCTGCACTTGTCCAGATTCGCTGCAAATATAAACAATAACACTTGTTTTCAGCAAACACTAGATAGCAGATGATGTAAACCTGCCGATTTGAAGCAAAAATACAAACTCGGAAATTTCATGTTACTTTAACAATTTGTATTAAACATTCAATTTCAAGTTCTATCCCAAATAAATCATTCTACAAATATGGAATAAGAATCAACTACATACGTCAAAACAGAGCAATGCCAGAAGGCTTTAATGTAGTTCAACGAATACCGCGGTAACAACAGATTCCTCAAAGTTATAGACACTGTTAACAATCACTGGATCATATCTTGTACCATAAATCTATGAAAAATCGTCCTGAAAGACTCGCACGACAATGAAGTAGTTCTGCAATTTTGGAGAAAAGAGACGAGACACGCACACAACGTCCCCTGGACAACAGCACAAACTTAGAGTGGTGATCGCTTACAGGTTTCGTAGGCATGCTTGGTGTGGCCATATACACAACAAGAAAAGCGAGAGCTACAGACAAGAGAAGTCCAACGCAGCCAAGTGGAATTTTCTGCCACTGTTCTCCATCTCGTCTTTGATTGCCTGACTTCTGAACCCGTGGCTCCTCTGGTTTTTCGAAGTCATCCTTGAAAGTTACATTCCTCTTCACACGATTACTAGTTCGAGTACGTAAAGCGCTTGGCTTCCTCCCCGTGATTTCAGGTATCCTCTGAGGTTCAGGTGAAAGTTGTGAATCTTCACCTACTGTCCCTTTCTCTTGACTTGCATCTTGGGGATCGAGAGATGCAGACTGTGAAACTGCTGCAGATTGCAGAGATTCCCATACCGACTCCAAGGATGGCCGTGACACTGCCACTTCGTTTTCAGTTTGCGGTTCAGACAAGGTTTTTCTTTCTTCATCTGCAGTTTGAACTTCAGGTGATGTTTCTAAGACTTCGGTTTCAATCTCCTTGTTTTTAGCGATGAGGTGAGGCTCCGGGGAATTTTCTGAAACTTCATGTGTCCCCTCGACATCTTCAGCTACAACTAGAGGTTCATGTGAGAGTTGAACATCATCATCAGCCTTCACAGGTACTTCCATTCTGACCTGCTCCTCGATTGTTCACTCAGGAATACCCTGCAAAAGCCTCCCAACTTCCTCTAAACTATCATAGCACAAGACTCTGTCCACCCTCTGTAACAGCAGGATTCTAACACATCACGCACATTCTTTGCCAGCACCAAAGCGCACATCGCCTTCTACCGCCAATCCACCAACGGGAAATTCCTGGTACGATGATAACCCAGCTTATTGAAAGAGCAAATAAATCACCAGGGCTATCAATTTGCAGGTATCTGATACATCATACTCTCAAACCTCATCCTACCGCCATAACGCAAACCCTACACCATTAAGGTAAAATTCCACCACTATTATGTGAGTTGGCTAGTAATGCAACAAAACCATAGTATAACAAAGACGCACCAGATAAAGGTGAGTCAGCTCACCAAATATAATGACAGAAACCTAATGCCTCAAAATTCATCCCGAAAACCCGCCGCTTCGTAATCACAGACCTAAGCATCTCCTCGAGCACTGCAACAAACCCAACACTCCAGAATCCCAGCAGATTCCACACGTTTTCCAAGTAACTACGCTGTTTACAAGCAACGGTGTGCAGCAACGAGCTCCAATTCCGGCACAACGCCTCCAGCTCTTGCACCCATGCCGTCAACCCACAAAGTTGAATTCTCCGAAATCGAGAAAAACATAATATGGGTGTGTGATAGATCGACAAATTAGACTGCCCCAAGTCCCCATGTGCCCATTCGCAGCAGAGTCCACCGTCCTTGGGGATTTTCAGTCAGTCGGGAGGGAACTAACGCCGCAAGGAGGCGATGTAGAATGAGAGTTAAAAACTGCAATCGACGGACGATGACGGACAGAAACGAACTGTGACGGATCTTCGTTCAGTCCACTGTGGACTGTACAGAGCAACCTCGGGAAACGAACTCTATCTAAAAATCAATTAATTAATTAATTTTTTTGGATGCTAGCATCTGAATTTCCATCTTTCCATGTCTCAAAAAATCAAATATATATAATTAGATTAATTAAAGAATATATATATATATATATATATATATACTTTAATATTATTGTCTTTACTTTAAAGTGGGAGATTGTGATACACAAGAAACAGTATGATTTTATAAAATCTTTGAATATTTGGGATTCTATTATTGTAGAGAAAATAAAAATTTATTTTCTCTAATATTAAAATTTATTGTCTCTAATATTAAAATTTATTGTCTCTAATATTAAATTTTATTCTAATATTAAAATTTATATTGGTTATTTATAAACAATTGAAACCGAATATATATATATATAGATATATTTATTTACATATATATATTTATGTACATATACATATAATTTTTATTTAATTAAATAATTTATGAATAAGATTAACCATGAATTTTTAAGCATTTTCAATACGTATAATTTAATAATATTAAATAAAATTTCAACTAATTTTAAGTATAAAGTAATAATTCAAGAGTTTTTTTGTAATTACAAAAAAAATTAATATATATAGTGTCTTTTGATTACAAAATATTCTTTTGAATTTTTATTGCTAAAATCTTTTTCAAATGTGATCAGTAACATGAACAATATAAAAAAATCAAAAAATGTAAATAAAGATTTTTTAATAAAGATACTCTACAAAAATATTTAAACGTCTTAAATTGAATTTATTTTATTTAAGATTTTTTTTTAAAAAAAAATACATGTTATGTAATTTTTAAAAAAAATACATGTTATGTAATTTTTAAAAAAAATACATATTTTAAATATGTATTTTTCTAAACAATGTAATCCAAAAACATAAAATTTTCACTAGCATAAAAAATATTGTAATTTTTCTTAGAATTATTGAATCTATTGAATTATTTTAGACTTAAAAATGAAATACGCAGGTTTTTATTTTTATATAGTTTTAGTTTAATTTTTAAATTTTTATGTATTATTTAAGAAGTCAATTAAAAGTATACATTTTTTTTTTTTTTTTTTTTTAATCATAGTTTAAAATGTATTATAGGATTGACAAAATCAAAACACAATATATAATATTAAACATATCAATGTTATTCACTATTAGATATACAAATTGTGAACAAAATTATTTAGTTTAGAATAAAAGAGAATTTTGTTTTATTGATAAGAAACTAATAATGCACAATAACACAGTCTTATTTGGAATGAAATTATTCATTTTCTTTTTATCTTTATGAATCTTTTTTTTTGTTTCTTTACTCAAATCTACTTAAAATATTCCAAAAATCTTACATCTCATAATATATTTTATTAATATATATATATATATATATATATATATATATTAATAATAATTTTAGTTTTATTAAATATATATATGGATTTAATTACATTAGATGAAAAAAAAAATCAATGAATTTTTAAGGTCTTATATTTATTGCTATACTTTAATGTATTTTGATTATAAAACAAAGTTTTATTTTAAACATCTTCTAATTTTTTTGAAAATCTTTAGAATCTTCTAAATATTTATATGCTTGACCTTATATCTTATCTTATAATTTTTATTTTAGTAAAAGAAAGTCATATTTATTTAATAAAATACCAATAAATCTTAAAATTTATAAAATTTAAAAGTAATTTAATTATATATATATAATTTTAAATTAAATTAAAATTATTATATGAGAAGTTATTTAATTTATGAATAAATATAGATTAATAAACATGGATTAAATTGTTAATAGAGTATATAACTCCTATGAAACATAATATAAAATGGATGGTGTCGTATTGTAATTTTTTATAGTATGTAAAGTTAACTTAAATAGATAATATATTTATAAGTATTAATTTACTTTAGAGTGGTTAATAGGTTAATTTAAAGAGAGTTGATGTAAGAAAATTTATTTTGAGGTTTACCTATGTTGATTATAATGTTTAAAATGTATATGATAAAAATATTTAGTATAAAATTTAAGGAAAAAATTAGGGCTCAAAGATGAAGATCCAAACCTCTAAAAAACTTGTTGGGAAGGATGAAAGCAAGATATGGATGGATGAAGGCTAAAAGTAAAGATCTTTATTCCTATTGGTCAAAGGCCATATCCAATAAGCATTTAGGAAGTTGTCTACGATCATAACAAGGATTTTGGCAACTTTAGAAGAAGTATTCAAGAATCAAAAGCAAAGGTTATAAGATTTAGAGTTTGGGCTACAATTTTTGTACAAATTTTAGAGGATTTGGAGTTAAGGTGATGACGTTATAGTTGTTTGAAGTTAAAGTAACTTTTTAAGACATACTATTGCTATTTTGAAGATATGAGGAGTTTTATGATAGTTTTTGGAGATGGAGAGAAATAGCTGCAATGGTGATTTTAAGATCTATATCTTTTGAGAAAGAATTTTTACATTTGGAGTTTTTATGAAGGAGTTATAGAGTGTTAATGACAACATAAGTAATTCAAAGGCAGTAAGTGAGTCATTTTGTTGATAGTAATAGTTGGAGCCATATCTTGAGTTTTTAGGTGAATTTTTGGCTCAAAATTTTTAAAAGCATGTGTTATTAGGTTGAGAAGCTATATATCAAAATTTTATGGTATTTTAGTACTTATTTTGTGAGATATGAAGAAATTTGTATACGGGTGTATGTAAATAAGGATTTGAAGCTGCTATTAGGGTTTTGGTAATATTTTGAGATTTTTAACAAATTAGTAGTTGAAACTTGTTGTCATAGTTGTTAAAAATACATCAATACTTCATACAAAATTTGGATTTGTTTTGACGGTCCAATTGTGAGATATGAGCTATTGTGAAGTACAAGAATATGATAAAAACAAATAAACAAGTAAAACTTCTCTCAAAGAAAGATGATAAAATAGAAATAACTTGATAAGTATATTAAGAAAGAAATTGGAATGGCTATTGCCAAAAACTAAGAAAACTAGAGACCCTTCAAACTAGACTAGATGCAAGAAAAGAATTGACAAGAGTGAAGAAAGCTTCACTCTTGTCTCTATATATACTATCTAACTAGGAGCTACGTGGCAATGTTCTATAGGACCTCCAATATGTTTTGACTTTGTAGGACACATGCCTTGACTTACAAGGCAAGTTTTTCTACATGTGCGCTACATAGTTAACTTGGTCTTGAAGCTAATAATATGTGTGGCACATGGCCAACTTGTTGACCACGTTTCTAATCCAAAAAGTCAATTAAAGACACCTATAAAGTCAAATAAATCTTCTAGGAAGTTTTCATAGAAAATATTATAGAATTAACTTATTTTTATCTAATTTTACTTACTTCTACATATTTATACATGTAATTACTGGCTTACATGCATATGTCCGTGACATTACCCTCCCTTTTAGGAATGAGTTACATAAGGAGCGGTAATCATATGTTGAAGAAATCTATGATGCAACGAACTGTATTTGCCACATACTCTGATCTTTTTTCTCTTCGAAGATGATTGATAGGGCCTTTCAACCATCGACAGTGTTTTATACCAAGGCAAAAAGACCACCCAGTTATTTAATTGTTGTAGAGGTCTTCATAACTTCCTACGAATAAAATATTTGCAATACCATTAGGAATTGTTCCTACCTCTAGTAAAATTACCAAACATTGGGAGTCCCTTCCAAGATTGTGATATCAAACGTGTTGTTTCTCGCCATCTATTTGAAGAAGAATATGTCATTCTTGAAGATCTTCATCTCAATTACATTGTCTTGAAGATTGTAACAATTGTATTGTCTCATCCGGTAGGTCAGCAAATGAAGGCTCTTGAGTCAAATCTGCTAATTGTTAATTCTCCATCTCCTTAGCATCACTACTACAAAGAAGCTACAAACAAAGATTGAAAGTAGAATGTTATCTTGCTTAGATCTTGTTTCTTTTATAAAGAAGGTTTTTCTGTTGATTTTGATAGATGTTGTCGATGGAAAGCCTCCACTGCTTTTGCTGCATTTGTAAGATTCTTTAGTGGCTCCCATGTGCATTCACTATTATAATATCTACGCCAATGGACAAGATATTCTAATTTATTTCGACGCCGCCTTGAATCTAAGATTTCTTCTACTTCAAACTCTTCATTATTGTCCACTTCTATAAGAGGAGGTGGAGCTTGTCTTCTTCTTGGTATATCCATTGTCTTGTATGGTTCAAAAAAAGACACGTAGAATACTGGATGGATTTTCATTGACTCCGATAGGTATAATTGATATGCAATTGGATTGATTTGTGTAGAAATAGAAAATGGTTCAAGCCTCTGATAGTCCAACTTGTCATAAGGACAAGTGGTCTTGATATTGTGACGAAGTAACCATACCTTATCACCCATGTGGAATGGTGGTTGTTCCTTTCGAAAGACATCTACATTGATCTTTTGTTGTTCTTGAGCTTCTTTTAACTTCACCTTCATCATCGCATGTAGCTCTAATAAATAAATTACTAAATCTTTTGCAGTAGGATTATCAACTTTTGAAAAGTTAAAAGTATCAAGTCATGGATGATAACCATAATTAGCAAAGAAAGGTGTTTGTTTTGTAGAAGAATGTATCATGTTATTGTAAGCAAACTCTGCCAATAGCAAAAGAGTTGTCCAATAATCTTGTTGGTAGTTAATGATACATCTTAAATATTGCTCCAAAACTTGATTAACGTGCTCTATTTGTCTATTAATTTGAGGATGGAATGCCAAAGATAGTTTTATATCCACTTTTAGAATCTTGAAAAGAGTCCGCCAAAATCTTGATATAAATTGAATTCCCCTATTTGATATAATATCCTTGGATAATCCATCATAGCAATAGATATTGTCAAGAAAGAGCTTAGCTATTTCTTCACCTGAGATAGATTTTGTACATGGTACAAAATATGCCATCTTGATAAAACAATCTACTATCACGAATAAAGAGTCATAAGAACTTGAGATTGGAAGATCCGTGATGAAATCCATAGAAACAGAGGACCACGACTGTTTTGGAATGAGTAATGGCTGAAGAAGTCTGTAAGGTCGACAACGAGGAGTTTTTGATCTTGAACAAACATCACAAGATTGTACAAAAACTTTGAATGCCTTCCACATTTGGGGCCACCAAAAATCCCTGGATATTAATTCCAAAGTTTTATTATATCCAAAATGTCTTACTATTGGAAAGTCATGACAAGCTTGAAGAACACATAATTGAGATTCACCTTTTGGAATATGTAGGCGTCCCTCAAAATTTAGTAGATTGTTCTTGAATTCAAACTTAGAAGTATTATGAGACTTTGAAGGATTTTTCTTAATATCATGAATAAGAAGATCAGAAGACATACTTGATTAAACTTGCTTAATGAATGTTGAATCAATAGTGAGTGTTGATTTCATTGCTCGAAGATGATGATGCTTTAGCTTCAAGAAAATTATTCGTTGTTGATCGAAAGCATCATCTCATTCCTTTGGTACAAGGTAAGATTGTCTAGAGAGTGCATTTAATAAACCTTGTTGTTTTCTTGGTCAATAAGTGATCTAGAATTCGAATCTTGACAAAGACATATTTCAATGGACTTGGCGACGATTCAAAATACGTGATGATATAAAATATTCAAGGTTCTTGTGATTCATATATATTGTGAGTGGGCTACAAGCATCTTCTAGATAATGGCGCCATTCTTGAAACGAATCCACGATTGCAAGAAAATCTTTTTTGTGGATCTCGTAATTCATCTCGCCTGCCAAAATTTTTTTGGAATGAAAAGCTATTGGATGAAGTTTATCATATGTTCCCATTCGTGACAATATGGCATCCAAAACAAAGTTTGATGTGTATATTTCCATAAAAAATGGCTTAGAAAAATCAACGCGATACAAGATTGGTGCAGAAATAAATGTTGTCTTCAAAGCTTCAAATGCTACTTTTGCTTCTTGATTCCATTGTAGTTTGTTTTTACAAGTCAAATATGTAAGTGGAACTGCAACTTGAGAGAAGTCTTTCATGAAGATCTAATAGTAGTTGGCAAATCTCAAAAAGCATTGGACATCTCTTACCATTTTTGGGATCTTCTAATCTATAATAGTTTAAACTTTTTTAGGATCCATCATAAGTCCATCATTTGAAATGATGTATCCTAAGAAGTCAACTTGAGTAGTGTGAAATAGACACTTTTTATCTTCATATAGAGTCCCGCATCTCTTAATTTTTGTAATACATAACAAACATGAAGTTCATTTTCTTCTGTGTTTTTAAAATAGATTAAGATGTTGTCTACATAACAGACAATAAAATCATCTAAAAACTCCCAAAAGACATCATTCATTAGATATTGGAATATTGCTGGTGTATTTATAAGTCTAAAAGGTATAACATTGTATTTGAAATGTCCATACCTTGTTCGAAATACAATCTTCCATTCATCTCCTTCTTTGATGCGTACCAAATTGATTGCTCTTCATAGATCTAATTTTGTATAGATCTTAGCTTGATTCAATTGATCAAGGAGTCCTAATATCAAAAGTAGTGGATAACTGTTCTTGATAGTGATTTTGTTGAGTCCTTGATAATGGACACACATCCACAATGATCCATCTTTTTTCTTCACAAATAAAATTGGAGATCCAACTGGAGATTTGGACTGGCGTATGAAGATCTTGTCCAAATTCTCTTCAATATATTCCTTCAATTTAGCCAAGTCATTTTGAGATAAATTGTAGATTGATCCAAATGGCGATTGTGCTCGTTTTTGAAGGTCAATTGAGCAGTCATAGGAACAATGTTTTGAAAGAGTATCTGCATTCTTCTTCTCAAATACATCTTGATAATCTTCATATTGGCTTGGAATGCTACATGAAGTCTTTCCACCAGTAGAAACAGATCTGGCATAAATGACACAAGGTGATTCTTCTTTTGCAGCATGCAAGAAAGCTCTTGCACCTACAAATATAGGTTTAATTATACTAGACTTATGACTTTCTATTTGATTAATTACACTCTTAGTTATACTTTTAGAAAAGTCAAGATTATGAGAAGTCCAATCTATTTTAGGATTATATTTTTTTAGCCATGATAAACCTAAAATGATTGGATTAGAAGAAGATCTAATGATATTAAATATTACAAAGCTACTATGACCATTAGTTGCTATTTCTATAAGAAGGGTTCCATGAGTAACATCTTGTGAAGACAACGGACGACCATCTATGACTTCTACATGAATAGGTTTAATTTCCTTCACTAAAAATATGGTGTGTCTTTTAGCAAATTCTTCATCTAAGAAACATGTTGATACTCCTGAATATAGCAAGGCAAAAGCTTTGAGATATTTAGGACTTAGAATAACATTTATTATAAAATATGGAGAGAGTTCTAAAGAGAGGATAGGACCTTCACTAGGCATTGTATAAGGTTCCAGCTCCACGGTTCCTATTGTGGGTAGACAAATCCGTTTTCTAACATGGTATCTTCTTTAATCACCATTCTCTTCATTTTATAGTTATGTCGCTTCTTAGGGCAATGTTGAGCAGTGTGCTCAGGTTCTCCACAATATAAGTATAATCCTTCATGACGATGACGAATCTTTTTTTGCTCAGTAAGAAGCTTCAAGCATACCACATCAATTTGCATATCCTCTACTTTCGAATGTATGTATTGAAGAGATGTTGGTGTTGCCATTGAATTATAGTAACATTGAGGTCCACTTGTACGGTTCTCAGATTGAAATTCAAATAGACAATTGTTACACTTTACAGTAAAGTCAATTGCTTGACTCAATGTTTGAGGATCAGGTAAGTTGAGCATTAATTGTTTTACCTCATATTATAATCCATAGAAAAATTGGCTATTAAATGCAGCATCATCCCACTTGATATCAGTTACAAGTTAATGAAATTGTGAAGCATACAATGTTACTGATCGATTGCATTGTTGTAAAATACGAATCTTATTGGTTGAAACACGAATTACATCATGTTCTCCATACATAGATCAAAACTCTACTAAAAAAGCTTTTAGATTATCTAATATTGGATCTTGTTGTTCAAGAAAAGATAAAAATCATTATAATGTTGAACCTGAAAGAAGCGTACCAATGAATCTAACTTGTGATCCTGGAGTTGGATAGCTTTGGGATTGAAGTTCAATCAGAAGTTGTACTTGATTGATAAATCCTATAAACTTTGATCTGGTGGCATCAAACTTCTTGGGTAGGCCAATTCTTAGTTCTCTGATACTGGAAGGGCATTCCAGTATAGGAGAAGGGACATGATTTGGTGTAGATGTTGAAGCAGCTCCAATCATTTCTATATCTTCACTTCTTGCCAATCTTGTTGCTCCTTGTGGTAGTAAATTGAGTTGATGCATTGCAAGCATTAACACCCTCAATTGCTCTTGCATTTGTGCCATTGCATTCTTCATTTCAGTAAATTTTGCCATGATAACACTTAGAAAAGAAAAAATGTCTAATATGTTGACCACGTTTTTAATCCAAAAAGTGAATTAAAGACACCTATAAAGTCAAAGCAACGTCTATAAAGC
Source organism: Physcomitrium patens (assembly GCF_059467195.1). Classification (NCBI taxonomy): domain Eukaryota; kingdom Viridiplantae; phylum Streptophyta; class Bryopsida; order Funariales; family Funariaceae; genus Physcomitrium; species Physcomitrium patens. Next base: position 1,977,816 of record NC_143430.1, on the reverse strand, counting down.
TTCTTAAAAGCTTCCATAGCAAATATTATAGAATCAACTTACTTTTACCTATTTTTACTTATTTCTACCTATTTATACATGTAATTATTGGCTTACATGTGTATGTCCATGACATTTGTTGATATTCAAGAAATATTCACTTTAAGGATATAGAAGGTTTTGATGTAATTACTCTTTTAGAGATAATTTTATACATAAACTTGGTGTTTTTTTTTATCTTAAGACTTTATTGAGAAATTAGAGACATCCAGAAGTCTAACGCTTTCTTAAGGCAAATTCTCTCTACCTCGATGGCGGTTGACATCACTTTGCAAGTTTACAAGTTGTAGCCATCATTTATTGGTGGTAATATTATTTAGCTGGTATAGCCTACTCAGCCATCATGTGGCCTAACAAGATGAGTGTCCACATGTTAATTGAACATCATTGATTAGGCTCGTTGTTTGTATGTTCATACTAGAAAGTCCATGTGGTTAGACATTGGACTAGTATTATAAGAACTCAAACCAAAAGCTCATTTTGGCAAGCAATTTTAGTTTTATTTTTATATATATTTATACTTCTATTCTAGCAATATATTTCTTCATATATTATCACATAGATCAAGAAGTTAAAAAAAAAAAAAAAAATACCATGTTGCTATAGAAGCTTCTATTAGATTATCCTACATAGAGCTATTATACTATCTTTTTGTTTTATAAATGTACTTCTCCTTAATCATTTCTTATTTTCTTATATTTTATTTTATATTTTTACATTGTATATAAGTATATGATATTTTTATATTTATATTTTAATTCATTTTTTTTTTGATATTATGTAGAAATTATAAAATCAATATAAAAAAAAATTCTACAAAATTTGGCACTAATAAAATTTATTAATTTAATTACATTAAAGAAAAGATTCTACAAATTATTATATTTAATATAAAAATAAATTACTTTTGATCTCTACAAGAAGAAAATATTAAGAATATATATAGAATGTTAAATTCTAAAAAACTTATTAAAAGAAGAATTATCATTGTTAATAAAATATCTTCATTGACAAAAAAAAATTAAAAAAGATATATATATATATATATATATATATATATATATATATATATATATATATATATATATATATATATATATATATATATATATATATATAATAGTAATAATAAAAGTAGTGAAAGATCTAAGTTTCAATTTAATATTTATATCTCAATGAATTTGTACTGAGTAATTATAAATATAATGTTAGTCAAGCATATTGAAATTAGATAGATTAAAATAAAAAGGATATTGTAATTATATGATAGCCAAATTTAACTATTTAATATAAATATTCTTATAATAAATTCTATTATTTAGAATTAATAAGTATAATCTTGTATTTTTGAATTCTGTAGAATAGATATTAATTCGTTTTTTAAAGATATTGATAAAATATATTAATAGTCCATATAATAGGAAATTTAGGAGGACGGATGAGTAATTTAGTTCTTAAAAGTGGTTAATTACAGAATTATGGTTAGAATCTAGAGAATCAGGGGAAAGTATATAGGAGTTATAGAAGTTAATTCAGGTGCCAGATTGTGATAGTCATGAGCCAAGGGCCATCATTGTGATAGTGTGAGCCGGAGTAAACTTGGTGCTACCTCTTTTCTTTTGTTTGTTATTTTTTTTGAATAAGACGATTGAGAGTTTTTAAATATTGTGAAGTGAATTATGGAATGGAAATGTGATTGGTATTATTTGAGAAGAAGAAAGATTGAATGCTGAAATCTGATTATAGTTCAGTAGAGAGAATGAGTCTATGTTTGTGTAAAACACCGTAATGTGAATGGCAGTTCTGTGTGAAGAATTCCAGTGATTGGAATGAGTGTAATTGTGTGCTGAAAGCTATGAGGGCGCAGTATTACAGTTGGAGATTATGAGGGTGAATATATTGGTGGAAATAGCAGTTATTGGTATGACTGAATTGTTGTAAGGAAGAGACTAATAAGGTGAAGGAAGAGATTATAGTTTCCTTGTGTGTTCAGATATTGGAAATAGAGACGATACATTCAGAAGGTAATTGATTGTATGACCCTAACGTGAACACTAAAGCAACTAGTCATTCCTTGTGTTCGAATCTCCCTATACGGGTTTATTTCCATTAGATTAATTTGGAATAAGTAAAACGAGCAATCACATTTTGGCGCCGCTGCCAGGAAGTAATAATAGCTTTAAGTGTCAGGAATTAATTACCAAACATGTGAGAAAACTAGCAATGAAAGACGATTTCAATAGTGTTTGAAGCAAGATTATGGTTAATAAGAACAAGAGCATTGCATCGAGGAAAATAAATCAATTAAGAGAAAGACAAGGAAGAGCGTAAGGAAGGAACTTGCTTAGAGAGGAGCAAGAATGTAATCTTAAAAGGAAGCATTGACAGAATTAGATTAAACTATGGTTGTAAGCTTGTCAGCACATCCAAACATATCAAGAATCGGACAGACTATTAATTCCGCAGTCATATGTACCATTAGAAAAATTGCCAAGAACACTTGTGGAAAATTTTGTTAACATTCTAGTGGAAATCTTGAGGCCGTTAACTGAAAGAGAAGGAGGCATAGAAGAATCTGGTACTCCATTGGGTATTTTTTCAGTAGGAGGTACCACTAAAATGAGCAATAGTGGCTCTTTAGATTGACACAAATTTGTCGCCATTAAAGATAACTATATTATATTTCAAAATCCGACGTTTTCACCTGTAATTCAACCAATAAGACTATTTGTAGAAAATAACAGTAAATCGAGGAGCACTAAGAGCTCAAAAATTAGAATAAGGAAAAGCAGAGATTATTTTAAAACAGAGTTTATCGAAACAAGAAATTCAATTGCATCAGGAGGACCAGCCATTCCGATTGCAGTACAAATGGGTGCAGTAGGTGATCAAATGACTAGTATCGTGCCACTACCTACTTTTTGGAGATTTTTGGATGTAGATCTCGATCAACATTTCTCTTAGTTTCTTACAGCATGTATAGCTAATAATGGCAGAACTGAAGATATTTGGTTGCGATGGCTGCCAGCGACCTTGAAAGATATGGTGTTTGAATGGTACAACCGCCAACTAGTGGATCAATTTCCGAATTGGGAAGCATTGAAGAATACATTTTTATCTCATTTTTGGCCAATTGGTTTTGAGGACCGCCTTTGAGAGAGGTTAATGAACAACAAAATGATCCTAGGAGAGGCGGTAGAATCGTATTATGGTCGAGTGGCTGATATACTCAGTAAGTGGCCAAATCACCAAATGTTGGAGGCATTTATCTTATCCATATTAATCAATGGTTTGCATCCACCACAGCTAAAAATGTTTGTAAAAGAAGCTCAAACTGTTACGGTGGCTACATCCGTTAATAGAGCCAAGGTTTGGAAGGAATGCCATTATGATCAGTTTTTAACTGCGGGAGCCACGATGATTCCAGTTCAAGGTAGATATCAAAATCCGACTTGGAAAGAATCAGTGGGTAGTTATCCACAGATGTTAGAAACAGGGGCCAATTCCAATACCAATATTCAGGGGCCAATTAATGTCATCCCATTGTAAGCTATATCACCAAACGTGACAACAACGTATGCTCCATATTTTCCATATCAACAACAAGTGTTAACTACAGTAGAGATACCAATAATGCCAACCCTAAAAGATTTCAATGAAACCTTGTTATTGAATTTGACGAAGAAAATGGAGGAAATGGCCGTCAATATAGCCAAAGATAAGGAGAAGAGGCAAAAGCCTACCAATACTAGGACCAATGTATGGTACAGTAATTGTAAGGGCCACGGTCATTCTGTAACAGAATGTCCCTCATCCTCACAAATAATGGGTCAATGTACATTTTGCGGAGGAAAGCACTTAACAACAAATTGTTGAAATTGACAAAGACAACAACAACAATTTAGTAATTAGACCATGATCCCACCAACCTAGTGGGACGTCAATCAAGTATAAATAAGAAATACATTTGGATAGAATGGAAATCGATTTAATCGACAAAATCGAGAATTCAATAACTTTCAAAGTTCTAATTTTAATCAGTGGTCTGCATCTAACCTCCAAAACTATGGTAAAGAGCACCAGAGGTATCAGCAATATGCTCCATTGATGTCATCAAACCAAGTTCCTTCAGTACCAATGGGACAACCAGGATCATTTTCTAATCCTACATGGAACAAGCCTAATAGGTATATACTAGTGGAGGCACCCAATATGCCTGATGGGGGTGCAAGAAGACCACTTCATTGTTTCCGTTGCAGACAAATTGATCATTATGCTAATGAATGTCCCAATCCTAAAGCTAGTGACGATTATGTGCCAGTTTGTAGGAATTGCAAGCAGTTGCGGCATACGTATCAGCAATGTAATGCTCCATTCAATTTCAATAATTGGGATCAGCAAATCCAAAGCCAAGGAAAAATTGAGGAAATAAATCGAGGTCCTCAAGATTCTCCGATAAATTGGGTGGAATGTATCCAAGCCGTTCTTACCTAGAGTCAACAAAAGAAAAAAGGACCAACTCAAATTTTGGGTAATCTCGATGCGAAAGACCAAGTTGACCCAATTAGGGCACCATCCAATCTAGGTCCTGTTATGGACTTCATACCCAATATGAGACTTGACTCGGTGGTACAACCCAATGAGATCCCAATTACGTAGGCTTTGGTTCCGTTCCAAGCAGTTTTGATCTCTATGCAGTTTTGAAAAACGTCCTATCTGTTGAAAGATCCTCTCAAAGGCGGAAATTCCAAGGAAGCCTCGGTTGTTGTTCCAATTCTGAGTCCAGGGCGGAAGAATATCGTACCTCACGGAGTTAAACTCAAACCAATAAAAAGAAAGAGGATATTAGGAATTATCCTAAATATGAAATCCTATGATATTTTCAAGGATCTGGTCGCTATTTGGCCTTCTATTTCTATGAAGCAACTTCTAGTAGTCACACCAGAGTGTCATTCTACATTGAATTCATCGTTAACATGGCATAGGCACCGTAATAAAGAAGTTTGTAAAGTTAGTTTGAACCCTGACTCAGGTGCACCAACCATCGATGTTTTGATTGACGGTGTTATGATCTCGGGTGTTCCGGTGGATGGTGGTTCCAGCGTCAATTTAATGAATGCTGATACAATAGATGCTTTAGATTTGGAACACTTAGTACCCATGACATTGGTATTACGGATGGCAGATCATAGCTATGTTAAACCAATGGATATCTTACAGAGTGTTCAAACTATGATTGCCGGTATTGCATATGAAATCGATTATATCGTCTTTCGGTTATAACGTTTGACTTTATCATATCCAATTTTATTGAAACGACCCTAGCTTTATCAAGCAAAGACTAAGAATGATTGGGGTCAAGGTACTTTGATAATTGGCAAGGGCGGAGACAAAATGGTGTTGCAAATGTACCCACTACAGTATCATAGGAAGTCTCAATTGCTAACATCTGAATTAATGTTGGACGATGAGCTTAGCTTCGATGATGACGCAATAGCATCAATTACGAAGGCGCCCGTGGAGGCAACACTACACCCTGGAGTGATGTACCAATGTGGAGGTCCGGAGGAGTATTTGATATAGCCGACGGACTCGAAAAACTTGGATTATGTTAGTACTGATTGGATGACCAAGTATGATGTGCACCATGTTAGTGCCTTGGATACAAGATTTAGTACTTTGTACATATCGAACTTACCAACTGACTTTAAACTAGCGCGGGGATTGAAACAGAACATCGCGATTGCACCTTTATGTCAAACTATCAACTTGGCGACCACAGCAGAACCTCGGACAATTAAGGTTTATGAAGGTATTAAAGAACAAGATTTCACCTGCTGGACCGAATTTTTCTTACATCATAAATCCACTTTTGCTTGGACTTATGATGATTTAAAAGGTATTCCCGCTGAAGTCTATGAGTATCATATCATTTTAGAAGAGAACGCTAAACCGGTCCGACAGAGGCAACATCGCCTTAACCCAAAATATTCTCTTTTAGTGAAAGAGGAATTGGATAAACTTCTTGACTTGGATTTTATTTATCTTGTTCCGCATAGTGCATGGATGTCGCCAATCGTGATGGTACCAAAAAAGAATGAAAAAATCCGAATTTGTTAAGATTTTTGGAAACTTAATGCCGCCACCAAGAAAGATTACTTCCCATTACCTTTCACGGACAATATGGGTAACATGTTGTCATTATCACCAAGTAGTAAAAGAATAGGAGTAGGGCACCAGTTAAAGTCATTCTGTGATATTGTTTTGGATTGGCTGGAATGCCATTTTCTTGTATTTCTTGTATTTTTGAGAGTAGTTCCAATTAAGAGTTAACAGTGAGGAGCCGGTCACAAGTGTTGATTGAAGATATTCCAGAATAGATGAGTCAGCAGCAACAACAATTGGAATTGAGGGATGTCCAGATCTTGAAACTGGATGCTCAAGTCAGTGTATTGGGTGAGTATAATGAAGATCTATCAAATTAGTTGAGGAAGGAGTGGATGGACTGGAGGAAGAAGAAGAAGATGTGCAATTGGAACCAGATTTGGTCGAACCTACATTAGATAATGCAGCAAATGATTAATTAGGTGGGCTAGAGGAACTAGTAACTTTGTGGAGATTTGTTAAGTAGTTTTTAGATAGGTATCAATTGAATATTTGCGAGGACGCTGTACAGATAGGAGTGGAGCTATGTAGAATAGATATTAATTCGTTTTTGAAAGATATTGATAAAATATATTAATAGTCCATATAATAGGAAATTTAGGAGGATGGATGAGTGATTTAGTTCTTAAAAGTGGTTAATTACAGAATTATGGTTAGAATCTAGAAAATCAGGGGAAAGTATATAGGAGTTATAGAAGTTAATTCAGGTGCCAGATTGTGATAGTCATGAGCCAAGGGCCATCACTGTGATAGTGTGAGCCGGAGTAAACTTGGTGCTACCTCTTTTCTTTTGTTTGTTATTTTTTTTGAATAAGACGATTGAGAGTTTTTAAATATTGTGAAGTGAATTATGGAATGGAAATGTGATTGGTATTATTTGAGAAGAAGAAAGATTGAATGCTGAAATCTGATTATAGTTCAGTAGAGAGAATGAGTCTATGTTTGTGTAAAACACCGTAATGTGAATGGCAGTTCTGTGTGAAGAATTCCAGTGATTGGAATGAGTGTAATTGTGTGCTGAAAGCTATGAGGGCGCAGTATTACAGTTGGAGATTATGAGGGTGAATATATTGGTGGAAATAGCAGTTATTGGTATGACTGAATTGTTGTAAGGAAGAGACTAATAAGGTGAAGGAAGAGATTATAGTTTCCTTGTGTGTTCAGATATTGGAAATAGAGACGATACATTCAGGAGGTAATTGATTGTGTGACCCTAACGTGAACGCTTAAGCAACTAGTCATTCCCCGTGTTCAAATCTCCCTATACGGGTTTATTTCCATTAGATTAATTTGGAATAAGTAAAATGAGTAATTACAAATTCTAATTGATAAAACTCCTATATATAGATAAATACTTATAGACTTTATATAAAAATCTAAAATAAATATATCCAAAAAATTGAACTATTTAAATAGATATACTAATTTGAACTCTATCATTAACATAAAAAGTGCTTATGATGATAAAGCATATTTATATTACAACCTAATGTTAGAATAATATGTAATAAAAACCACTAGAATATCAATAAGAATACCATTACTATTGCTTCCATGTAAATATTTCTGAAATAAATCTGACCATTTAAATTTAGTATGCACATAATTTACAAAAATTTATTATTATAAGTGTCTTAACAAACTCAATAGTTTATATTTATAAGTGTTGCAATAACATATGTATTTAAGTTGAGAACGATAATAGCTATTCTCATTATAAGAAGAAGCCATGACAAAGAAGGTCATTCAAATAACCTGAATTTTATCATATTAGTTTATATCAATAATAGGATATTAAATAATATTTTATATAACAATATATTGGATATAAACCTTATAATTAATAGGAAAATATTCAAATTAGACTTATTGACATCCCATCTTAACTCTTATTATTTACAAATAATTAAATAATTTCTAATCAATCAATCAAGTTGAGATTTTCTTTAAATCTTTTAAATATGTAAAATAAAGTCAAAGATGTCATGTATATAATTTTGTGACTATCATTTCTAATAAATTAGTAATAAAAGATATAATACATTAGCTTATCTTAAAATTTTAAATTCGAGTATAATAGCATGGATTGAAATAAAATAAAAAGATATATTTTTATAAAATTAGTTTCAAAGCTATTATATATATATATATATATATTTATATATATATATGAAAAAATACCTAATTAAACTTGTCTTAGTTATTGTGGTTAAATATTCCAATGTGGTTGCTTGATCTTATAAAAAACTCAAGTCTATTTCTATAGAGCTAGTAGACCCTAAGACTAATCTTAATTCAAATATTTAATATAAAATTAGATTTGATATATATTAAATAAAAATCTTACTGAAGAAATAAAAAAAATTAATAAACTCTTAGAATAGAGGTTTGTTAATTTAATTAGCAAAGTATAGTAGTTATCACCTATTGTAATAGTCTTATAAAAGATTAATTAGTTTAAAATCTATATTGTCTACCAATAGGTTAACTAAAATACTAAAAAGGATTTATTTGTATTATTATTTTTCTAGTTTTACTAATAAAATAATTAATAGATTTTTATATTTATATAAAAATGGCAAAAGCTAATACAACTTGATTAGAATATATCATTGAGATTATTATTAAAACAGGTTTATTATAAAATAATAAGCCTATATTTGGATCATTATGTCTTTTGAATGGATAAACTCTTTTACAATTTATTGACTTGTTTGTATATTTTTTTGATTAATTATTTATATTTATTTATGCAAGTCTCTTTTAGACAACTTTTTGCATTTACATCAATCTAAATGTTTATTTGGACAAACAAACATCATCTTTCATAAATTGTCAAAACTACAATCTGAGTCTTTATTTTGACATATATTTATTTTAAATATATATAAATATGATTCTTTTTTGTGTTGTAGCAAACAATGGGAAATTCATTAATCTGAAAAATATTTAGAAACTAAATTGATGCCTTAATCTATAAATCCACAAAACATGCAAAGTTTTAATACAATAGTTTGATTTAAATAATAATATTTTATACAATTATATTGGTATAATGGATATTAAATACATTTTGGTGAGATAACATAAATTAGTAGTTTGTTTTTGTTGTTATATCATGTGTTATTCTTTGAGAATATATTGAATTATAACCTCACACAAGAGATTTTATTTTTTATTTTTTATTTTTTTATTATTATATTTAAGAGTAACCTTAAAAATTATCTAAATAAAATAAGTGAAACTATTAGTGCAATTAAGATTGCCATTAGCAAGCATAATCTTATATTTTGTATTACTTCCTTACAATCAATAAATTATCTACTACTATCTTAGATGCTAAAAAAACATCTCTCTATATACAACATACCTACTTATACAAAATAATTTTAATTAAAATAACCTCTTATAGTAATTTTGAAGCTCCTTGCATACATTAATTCACAATAAACACTAAACTACAAGACCCAATTTTTTTCTCTATTTATTCCACCTTCTAGCAATCACAAGCAAAGATTACAAACATGAACATTTCTTAGCAAGTTCTTCACTTAGCTCTTATGATTTTGGTCCAAAGACCTAAATTCTAACTTAAGCAATAGTGTCTATATCCCTCTATCCACCCCAAAATGAATGTCACTTGGAACACTAACATAACAAAAATGCCTCAGATTTCAAACCCTAAACCCTTAACCAGATGCTCTTCAGAATCATGCGCTTGCGCGAGTGTAAACTCGACCAGTGCACAAAATTCCATCAGTGTTCTGCAAGTGTGCCATCCGTCAATTTGTGTGATCCATTCATGTCAGTGTTCCCTTCAGGTTTCATTTTACTTCCGCCGTAGCAACGCGTCTGACGAATTGCACGTTACACAATGCTCATAGAGATAAGCTGTATTCCCCAGGTTTGATCAGATGGACTCGATGGATCAGAAGTTTGTACACTAAAGCAATTGGATTTCCACTTCTACAAAATCTGGCCTGCTCAAGACCAAGCTAGCTGCTAAATTAGAATCACGAATCGCTACAATTTACATCTAGCTTGCTCGCGATCACTCATCTCTACGTTGAATACAAATTCCTATGAGCCTGGTCGAGAAACAAGCATTCGTCAACCAGCATCTGTTATGAGTCATGTATCGATCGTCACAGCGTCAGCGGATCCAGTGGATCCACATCTCGCTGTGAAGCCGTTGCAGAACCTTGTATTTTACAAATGAATTCTAGCGTTTTTACAACCTCAAGCATCGTGGGCCTCGACGTTGGGGAGGTTTCGGTGCACCTCATGGCAAGCGCCAAAAACAGTGAGAGTCCGTGCGGTGCGCTTGATTCAAGTAATTTCGCATCGCAGACCTCGTTGGGTCTGCCGCTGGTAACAAGAATCCTCGCCATTTCGATCAGGTTAGCGCCGCAGTGGCCGTTGAAGTGCGGTCCCGTGGGTCGCTTCCCAGAGACAAGCTCCAGCATGACGACGCCGAAGCTGTACACATCGCCCTTGGTGGTTGCCCTCCACGTTTGGGAGTATTCTGGGGGCACATACCCCGGTGTGCCGGCCACGATGGTGCTCACATGTGTGGAGCCAATGTCCATGATGCGCGCCATGCCGAAATCAGTTAGGACGGCCTTAAAATTTTCGTTGAGCAGGATGTTGCTGGACTTCATGTCACGGTGAATGATGAGGTGTACGCACTCGTGGTGTAGAAACGCGAGTCCACGAGCTGTTTCCAAAGCGATACGCAGACGCAGCGACCAGCCGAGGCGGGCAGCTTTCTCTTCGCTTTCGTACAACCAGTCGTCCAAGCTCCCGTTCACGAAATACTCGTAAACCAGGAGCAAGTCGTCGTTGTTGCAGCAATACCCCAGCAAGGAGACGAGGTTCTCGTGCTGAATCATGCCGAGCGTATCCATCTCAGCTCGGAACTCACGAAGGCCTTGAGCGCCGTTTTGCACCAGCTTCTTGATTGCCACCGTCGTCCCATCTCCCAACTTTGCTTTATACACAATTCCAAACCCACCATCTCCAACTATGTTTTCCGGACTAAAATTGCCTGTGCAATGCACCAGTTGCGCATATGTTAAGGATTTCAAACAGGGAAAATTCACATAGGATTCGACCGGGGAGTGGAAGCTGCTCTTGCTGTCTGCTGCTGACCTGTGCGACTTCCCTGAGCCAAAATCACCCCAGTAGGGATCCATACCCTCCTTCGTTGTGGCCATGCGCTTCCTCCATTTCGTCACCATGCAATATACGGAACTCAGCAACAGAAGCGCCGACAATGCGCTCGTAAGGATCATTACAGTAATTTCGACTGCGAGTTTCTTCTTCTTCGAAGATCGCCTCTCCTCTTCGCTAGAAACTGCGCTGTACATTTGGCTACATAACTTTGGTGCATTTGCAGACGACTGACTCAAATTGTTCGAGGCTTGCTTATACAAAGGATCGGCGTCGTTCAAGCAGAGATTGTAGTCGCCGATGAAAGAATCCCACCCAAAAGTCAAGAGCTGTCCCTCGGTTGGAATCGCCCCCCTCAATTGTGAGTTGTAGGATACGTTGAACACCGAGAGGGCGGTCAGTTTGCCGAGAGACAGCGGCAGCGGGCCGGAGAGGCTATTGTTCGACATGTCTAGGGTTATCAGCAAGGAAGCGTCGCCTAATGTTTCTGGAATGGACCCGTTCAAGTAATTATGCGATATATTGAGGTTGTAAAGCGGGAGATTGCCGATTTCCCTGGGAATTGGGCCTTTCAATCTGTTTTCAGAGAGGATGAGGAACCCCAAAGATGAAGCGTTTTTGACATCGGGAAATGCACCATTAAGGCAGTTCTTCCCCAGTTGCCAATAACTGAGCACCTTGCTATTCCCAGTGATTCTATCGCTGCGGAGCTTAAAGCCACCGCGGACGAGCAGCGGCAACCAAACGTGACATTTCTGAGTGTCCGAAATGTCGAATAGCGATTCGAAGTGCTGGGATCGCCCCGGTGCCCATGTTGCCAGTATGGAACATTCTCCCACTCCATCCAGAATCCATGGATTCTGTTCGTTTTGGCGAAATACTCGTTCCGAGTCCCACCCTAATTTGCTGAAGCTGTGAGGGATTTGACCTCTCAGATAATTGTGTCCCAAGTTGAGCCACATCAAACTGGAGCAGTTGGTAAGCTCTTGCGGGATTTTTCCCGTCAAAGAGTTATTTCCGAGCTGCAACCACAGGAGGTCCTGCAGGTTGCCGAAGCTCTTTGGGATGGATCCATTGAGAAAATTCGATGACAGATCCAAGCCCTGAAGCCTGTACATGTACCCGAGCTCTTCTGGGATGTTTCCCGTCAGATTGTTGAACGACAGGCGTAGGAGTCGCAGGCTATCCACCCGACTAAACTCGGGCAAGACGCTGCCGTGGAGAGAGTTGTTGCTAAAATCAATGTAGCGCAGCATTGTCAGTGTTGTCACCTCCACGGGAATCGTCCCCGAAAATTTGTTGATTTGGAACGTCACGAACTGAAGGTTTGCCAGTTGACCTAACCATGGTGGGATTGCACCTGTGAAGGCGTTGTTGCCCACATCCAAAAGCTCCAAGGAGCTGCACTGGCTGATGTTTTGCGGCAACTCACCACTCAAGTTGTTGTTCCCTAGACCGAGCACCTTCAGCTTCTTGAGATTTCCGAGCTCACGTGGAATCAACCCATCGAATTTATTCCCTTGCAAGATCAACATCTCCAAGTTACTGCAGTTGCCGAGTTGTGACGGAAGAGGTCCCCGGAACCTATTCCATGCCATGTCTAGCTTTCTCAGGGATTGACAGTTGGAGAGAAGAGAGAGAGGAATCGTCCCATTTAATTCAAGGTTGTCTGCCATGATGAGCTCCTCGAGATTAGATAGCCGTTCCCACGATGAAGGAATCTGTCCCTGAAGAGTATTGTTGCCAACGTCCACGATTCGTAAGCTTGCGCAATCGACAAGCCCGGTCGGAAGCGCACCAGTGAGATTGTTCGATGAAATGTTGAAGGTGACGAGGTTACTACAATTCTTGAAAAGCTCAGGTGGAACAGTCCCATTGAGGCGGTTCCGGGATATATCCAAGCTCTGTAGCTGCACAAGTCGTCCGAGCTCAACTGGGATATGCCCCGTGAGCAGGTTGTCTGTAAGGTTTAACTCCTTGAGATTGACGCAGCTTCCAATATCGGGTGGTATGCTACCGCTGAGTTTGTTGGAAGCGAAGGAGAGCGAATTGAGCGCCGCAAGGGTGCTGATTCGCTTGGGGATTGCTCCAGTGAAGTTAAGAGAGGCGACGTTTACACCTGTAACTCTAGTCTCTCCTCGCCAATAGCCGCAGGTCACTCCGCGCCAGTCACACGGACCAGAATCTTGATTTTCTATCCATAATGCTTTAAGGTCATTGCTGCTGTTTCGCCACGAAAGGAGAATGGATTCGTCCCAGCTCAGTCCCACAGAGATGTTGAATGGTTCTAATTCTGAGCGAAATGAGTTCATGAATCAGTCACCTTTGTCCTACTGTAGACTTAATTACAAATTCAAATTGCCTTCGAACGCCGAGAAAGAGGACTTGAGGACTCGAACTGGAAGGACTCCTTGCTTACCTCTTCGAAGGTGATATCGCCTTAAGCTGCTGAAGCTCAAATTTCTTCTCGCAACTGGTTGCATCCCTCTATCATCCGCTCGGGGTGAACCCACAACTTTGAGAGCAAATGAAATCTGAGGCAGAATCGAGCCAAGTAGGCAAAGAAACAGGAGCCAGCTTCCAACGGTGCACAAGGACATGCTTAAATGGACGGAAGCAAACGCGCACAGCCCAGCGTTGTTGCGTCTGGATTCCTTGAAGTCACTACTTTTTAGCCCGAAGTTGTGTCCATGGTAATCTGGAATGCTCCCTTCAACTACGATCTCATTTTCTTGGTCTTCAGGTTCCATCGCTGACAAAGCCTCACGGACGTCTCGAAAACCGGATCGAAACTTCGGTCAAAAACTTGCAAATGAATCAAAAATGGCTGAGAGTTCATACTAAGCAAATAGGTTTGAATTGTTTCGTCTTGCGGGAGAGGTCGATTAAAGATCTCTTGCGGTTCGACCGACTGACTATAGTGTGTGTCTGAGCGTGCAGCTCTCTCAACGTTGACGATCCACAAAGAAATTGTTCAAACTCGTTGCGCCACTCCAGCATCAGACCCAATTGGCTCAGCAGTAGCCACAGCATCGGCCGACTGTCTACGTTTGCACGGTTAGTTTATTGAAATCTGACGAAAGCTAGTCGGATCACGCATCGAAAGTCATTTCTGAATGTAGTTGATGTACGTGAGAAGCGTTTGTATCCTGCAATATCCTGCAATACGCAGTGATAATACCGCATTCTCACTGTGTTTACCGAAGACCATGACAGGGTTAGTAGAAACGGAGCTCTCGGGCTAGTAGCTGCATACTAACCAGCCATTTCGGAACAGCACGGTTCTTCACAATGATGGTGTAACAATCTTGCTACTCGACCGCTCAAGGTCAAACAATTGTGGCCCTGGTCGAAGTGGTGGAATACGAGGAAGCTACAGGCAACAACGTCGCGACAGCAACGGAGAAAGTAGCAGTAACAGGTCCTCGTTGATTAGTATCTCATACCGTGGACCTTGACCACCTCCACACAGCCACCTTCATCTTCGTTTAATCAATTTGGCAGTTCTCAAACTGCCGATCAAACTCATGCCAAGTGGGTGCCATAATCGTGCGAAAAAAGTGACCTCACACTGGGAAAACGCACTAGCATTACCAGCGAAACCGATTCGCAGACAGGAGTGGAGTTGGTGTAGCTAAATCGGGTTTGCTTTACCTCACCAGCAAACTCACCTCCCTACTAATTGACCAGATGCCAACTTTGCAGTCACCTTCTGGTGGATTTTGGACAACTGCCTTCCATGCATCTCAGTAAATGCTCTCCGGACTGACTTTTCTCCCACCCGAGTCAGAAAATCGCAGCCAAGCGACCAGCGTGGCACAAGGAAACTTGTGGGTAGAGTATTCAAACATTATGATAAGCTCTAACTCACGGCCCATATTGTGAGGAAGTGCATTCGAACTTGCCGCAAAAGCAACTCAAACTCTATGGTCGTCAGCAAAAAGGGATGTTTCAAGGAATCTGACCCACGGTTATACAATATGGCGTCAGAATGAACCACCTTTCAGAGGATTCCAGACCTCCGTGTTCCAAAAGTTCGGCACCTTTAACTGCACCAATTAGCACCCATTCCGCCACAAATACATAGATATTGATGGCAGCCTGTAGATAAATCACCAGAATATCAAAAAGAAGCTGCGGTTGTCTGTGGAAGCGACTGTGGCGGGCAGGGCCAGGAAAGAGGGTGCGATGTGCGAGCTAAAGGAGTTTGAAAAATCGTGGAAAATCCTGGAAGGTGTGCGGAGTGTGGAAGAAAAAGGGCACAGGGAGTGCGAGACTCGGGACGAGACCCTTGACTCATGTCGACAGTCCAAGGCACGGTCATCATAGAATCCTTGCTTAGCTTTGCTTTGCTTAGCTTTCATGAAAATTGTTCTGCTTCCTCCTCCTCCTCCATCTCCTAGCTGGAAAGATAGGCTCATGACTCCTCCCTCACTCCGGCAACTAGTCAATCCACAAAGAGCCTTGATTATGCTGCCAGACTTGTTGTACACACCCTCCTCTCACACCAGAATAGTTGCCACCCCAAAGGACGAGATGTTCGTGTGTGTGTGTGTGTGCTTCATTCACGATTTCACCTCCTAGCTTCCATGATCTGCTTGCACGTGATCACTGCCGGCGTGGAATTAATAGTAGAAAAAAACTCACATTCTTCCACGTATTGGGTGACCAACTCTAGAAGTGGGGGAAATGGGAGAAAGAGAGAGCCCTAAACTTGGGAGTTCCTTCAACCTCCATCTTACATGATATAGAATAGTACCCAAAATGATAACTATAACCCATCTTACGCATCTTATGATTATGTTATCAAATAGCTATTATGAGTATCATTGAGTGACGGTGTGTAACTTGGTGTTTTGTTGATGCTACATTTCTGTTGGCTGTTGTGTAATATGAAGATGGTTTTTTTTTTTTTTTTTTTTTTTTTTTTTAAATCTTTGGGTATTACTGGTATTTGTTAATCCTAAGATGGTGCAATTAACAATAATCTTGAACTAACATTATTTGATGATTTGTTTGCATTGGGTGAAATTACTATTGTACTATACACCATCCACAATAACTTCAAAGTTAGTTATGTTTTAGTGGTGTGACAATGGAAAAGTTGTACAGTACTACTCATAGCTAATCAAGAGTAAAGTCATACCTGTGTGAGTGTATTCGATCTTGTTGGATTTTACGCACATAGAAGAAAGTAGTGGTGAGATACCATTTGTATTAACTTTCTTTGGGCCTTCTAAAATTTTTATGGATATAGATAGAAGAAAGTGATTATTTATAGTACTCTTTAGAATCTTTTAATGTTTTATATTTCTTCTTGTTTCCTTGACTACTTTTTCACCATGTTTTTTCTTCAAAATGATTTTTAAAGATGTACAAAAATAAAAATAGATTTTTATTGAAGACATTATTTTATTTTAAAAATATAATTAAATAATATATTTTAAATGATATACCTTTAATATTTTTTCTACTACTATCTTAGCTTAATTTTTTGCATTGATATCAATAATCTACTTATGTAATCTATCATACTAAATTATAAAGCAATTATGACTTTCTAAATACTAGATTTCTTTTTAAAATAAATTCTTACTTATTTTTAAAATATCACTACTATCTTTATTTTTTATTCATTTGTTGCAAAAAAAAAATTATGATTTTTTTTTAGATTTATTTAATCAAATATCAGGATCAAATTTTCATTAAAAAAATCTAATCGAAATTTTCTATATTTCATAATTAGAATAGATTAGTAAAATCTAAAATAAAATCTAAAATAAAATATAACATTTCAGTAAACAAAAACATCTTAAATTTTATGAATAAACAGCAATATCTTGAAGCAATAACATAAGCTACAAAATTAGCAAATAAATTTTTATAGTGTTTATATTTTTAAATTTTAAAAAATTATTATCCAAATCTAGTTTTTTTTAATAAAATAAAAAATAAATCCTATAATTTTATAAATATATTATCAACTTTATTAAGTATGATTTTGATATTACACATCTTCGAATTAAAATTTAATACATCTTCAAATATCATTCTATGATTATAATTCTTTAGGTAATTTTAGAAGTTCTAAATTTTAATACAATCTATTATATTTAAATATAAATATTCATCTACTTAGTAGTATATTTTACATCTCATTGCATTAGTTTGTCTTGTATGATTAATTTATTTGAATTAATATATTATTTTATTTTACATATTAAAAATAATTTTATAAATAATAAATAATAAATTTTAAAGGTAATAATTAAATGAGTTATAATTTTTTGTTGAATTGTAAGTTTAAATTTTTTGATTTAAATTCAAATGGCCAAATATTTATAAAAATAAATGGATTTCACGTATCTATCTATTTAAAATTTTATGTACATATTTTAAATTTTAATAATTAAAAATCAGATATTTTTTTTCTAAATATTTCTTTTATATATATATATATATATAGGGTATTGCTATTCCCACCACAAGTTGTAACCCCACTCAACATGTTTTTTACAATTTTTTTATTCCAATAAAAAAAATAATATTTCTAAATTACTTTTTTTACATATTATATAGAGTATATAATTCTAAGTCAATAATAAGAATAAAACTTAAGAGATATATTGAAAGAAAAGAAAATAGTGGTGTTTATATGCTTAAATTTTTAACCATGATTTCTAACCTTGTGTAATAACTGAAA
Source organism: Physcomitrium patens (assembly GCF_059467195.1). NCBI lineage: Eukaryota > Viridiplantae > Streptophyta > Bryopsida > Funariales > Funariaceae > Physcomitrium > Physcomitrium patens. The sequence continues at coordinate 1,959,737 of NC_143430.1, read as the reverse complement.
CTATTTTCGGATTTGAGCTATATATGTTCTTAGTATGAGTATAAATATTTTTATCTTATTAATTAAAAAAACTTATGATAAAGCTTGTAAAATGCTATTCCATGTATTAGAAAAATTTAATAAAAAAAACAAATTATGATGTTCTCTTTAAAAAGAATTTTAAAATTCAACGTACAGCAAATTTTATAGCTGTTTAATAATGTTTTATTCTAGTGTAGAATTCAAAGAATCTTCTAAACTTTGTGGAAGAAAACAAATTCGATTTTTTTCAGACTATTTAAAATCTAGTATTAAATAGACTATTACCATTTAACTGAATATCTTTGATAATATTTTACATTGAATCTTATGAGAATTTGTTCTGGAGATTTGTTTCTAAAACATACCAAATATTTTTTGTAATAAATAGTTATGATTTATAGTAATATTTTATTTAAAATAAATAAATAAATAAACAGATATATATATATATATATATATATATATTTTTTCTGATGTAAAAAATAAGATTTAAGTTTTTAATAAAAATCATGCACAAAATCGTAATAGTAATTAATGTTAAAATATAATATTTGTATGATTTTCCTTAGCTAGAATATTTTTTATTCTAATGTATTATGATTATTTTTATTTTTTTTTACCTATTTTATAATCATATTATATGTATTTGAAGTTTGTTCTATTTTATTTATTTTTTTCATCAATATTTTTCAAAATTTTTTATAAAATTTTAGTATCTTAGTGTTCATGTAAAATCTTACTAATCTAAAATATTAGAAAATAATTATTAATACTTCAAATAAATCTTAGATACATTTTTAAAAAATAAATAAACTTTTAGTGTTAGAATTTAAGGAAAAAATTACCCTGAGTATTATATTTGACTAAAAAATTATTTTTTTTAGATAGCTTGTTTACATTAAAAATATCAAATTTCATTTTTCAATGTAATTTAATTACCTTGTATCCTTAAAATATTTTTTTCCTTACAAAATTTCTATCAAGTAATTGATTTATTTTAAATTAACTATATTAAAGAATTAATTATAATATAAAATTTTAAAAATAATATTTATACTCAAAAAATCTAATTAATGTATTCTAAAATAATTTTAGTCTTTACTTTACTTAATTTTTTCTATTTTCATAAATTTCCTTATTTTTTAATAATTTTGCGTAATATTTTAACCTAAGATTTTTTATAGATAGGTACTTGGTTTCTCATATATTTATTTATTTATTTATTCATAAACAGATATTTAAAATTCTATTTATTTTTCTGATAATTGTATTATACCACTACATGCAAAATTATTCATAGGATGCGACTCAATATTGTATGCGATTTTGCTTTCACCTACAATGTCTTCATTACATACAAAGACAACAAAATTCTACCTTAGAATCATGGGGGGTCTTGGGAAGGAAGGCAGCTTGAGAATGTGGAAGACACGGAAGTCCAACTCCCCCCCCCCCCCCCCCCCCCCCCCCCCACAAATTCTGTAGGCCAGCTCACCAGAATTGACCTTGACACATGGCAAAAAGGAGTTGACATCAGCACTGAAGACCATGAGAAAGGCACTTCCAACTCAGCTTCAAGCTACCAGAAGTCTCCAAAGCATGAAAGCACCTGAAAAAAGCATTGTGCCCCAGACTTGGTCTTGAAGAACCCCCCCCCCCCCCCCCCCCCCCCTCCTGGACTTCCTGCTTTGCATGCATGCAAGTAAAGGGACTAAGCAGTCCCACACAAGAACTATGCATCGTCACAATGAGAAAAACAAGTTTTCTCACTATTAGTTCTATTGTGGGAGAGAGTGTAATGCAACTGTGTAGTAGAGTGTGTGTGTGTGTGTGTGAGTGAGAGAGAGAGAGAGCCATTTTCGTTTCGAGGAAATGAGGATGAGTTGGGTCTTTAGCCCCCATTGTTGACATTCTCCTTCAACACCTTTCTCTTACTTTGAGGACAAAAGAAGGTACTTGACGAAGTGGCAGTCTTTGTTCAAACATTACTAATTTAATAGGATAAGAAAACAAAAGAAGAGTGAAAAAGAAGCAACAAAAGAAGCAACAATTAACATAAAAGGTAAAGGAAAAGAGAGAGAGAGAGAGAGAGAGAAAGAAGAGTTGTAGCGGGGACTCCTTCAAGGTCACATTGCAACAAGCACTTTAATTCATTTCAAAGTCTCCATTCTTTATTTCCAAATCCTTGTGCCTACACATCAACAATGCCCCCAAAAAATAGAATATCTTGTTGCTAAATACTTTACGTGTGGGGGTTGGAGTATGGAAAATAGGGTTTGCACTACTACACACAAACCTAACTGAGGATCCTAAATTATTTTGAAGTTTTACAAATAACAAATGATGGGTAGATGTGTTTTGAATGGGGTTTCAGTTTGGTCTTAATTTGAATGTATTCTGATATGTGTGTGTGTGGATGTATTTTGTTGTTTTCTTTTGATTTCATGGGTTCATGTGAGATATTTTGAATATATTGCAATTGATTCATGAGCTATTACATTTTTATAATGAACATTCACAAATTGGATTAACAAGTTCTTGTTTTGAATTGTTAAAATAAGTGCATTTATAATCTCATCTTAAGTCAAACTATAAAATAAAAAATGAAAATATCTATAAATTTCATTTGGTTAGTATTATTAAGATTATATTTTTTTCAAATTAATATTTGATATCTAGTAATATATTTGGCTTAATATAATGATATGCTTTGCACAAATTTCATTTCAAGCTAATTTAATGATTATTCATTTCAGTCCTTTTTTTAAAAAAAAATAATTGGTACTTTATTTTTTTATTTTTTTATGTTGCAACGGAAAACTGATCTATACATGAATCCATATTTAATAAAATTCAAAAATATTTGGTTTCTTGTCCTAAATTTTTAATAAATAAATAAAAAAGAAATTTTTATTATATTCTTGATAATTTTTGAGACCATAAAATTTACTTTTTATATTTGAATAATAATTTTATAATCCTTAATTATAAAAGCTTTATATTGGTTATTATAAATATATTCTTCTAATTTTTAAATTACAATTTTTATTTTATATATTCATATTTATTAATGCATTTCAAAGTGTAAGATTTCTCCAATTGCAAAAGTATCCTAATTTGCAGTAAATTTTGTAACAATTACAAAATTCTTGTAGATATATAAATTATTTATTTATAAATAATTTTGGAAATTTCTAGGTACACACCCCTCTTTTATTGCGTGGACACCCTCCATACCATGCACCCCCACATGTACACAATAAATTCTTATTTACACAAACATTATATAGTGAATTTACAGTAAAATATTTGTGTGCAATAGCTTATGGCATTCTTATTTATTTATTTTATTTCATTTTACTTATGAAATTTTAAAAAATTTCATTATAATTTTTCAATATTTTTTCTATTTAATGAAAAATCTTGGTAATTTAATTTAGAATATCTTTTATTATAAATTTATCTTAAAATGTTTTGATATAAATAAGATTTTTTTTGTGTGTATGTAGGGATGCATGGCACAATAATTTCTATGCAATAAAAGAGAAGTACCCACCAAAAAATCTAAAATCCTTGATTTATATATATATATATATATATATATATTAAAAAATTTAAAATAAAATTATATTATTTGGTTTCTTTTATATAATTTTTAATAACTTAAATTCTATTTGTATGTATGTATATATATATATTTAAATATTTATACATAAGTAATATATCTAAAATCTTAATAGATTAATTTAAATTATATATTATTTTATGTACTTTTGGAAATTATTATTAGTATCCAATTATATACTTTCTTAAGTTGATAGAAAGATTTTTAGAAAGACTTTTTAAGCTTCCTAAATTCCATATCTAAAAAGGATTTAGATTTGGCTAGACTAAGTATAACATGCTTTAAAATATAAAAAATAGGATTTATTTATTTATTTTTATTTAATAATTTTTTCAAAATTAAGTTTTTAGAAGAAATGTGATCATATGCAAATTTTGTTAAGAAATAAGACTTTAAGCATGGAGAAGATTCTAAAGAAAAATTCACAAAAATTAGAATTAAAGAGATTCAAGAATCAATGTTATTATGAGAAGAAGAAATATTTTGGAGATCCTAAGAGTGTATGATAAGACTAACAAACTCTAGTCTACAAGAATCTTTCTTCTTAAGGAACTTTTTCTTAGTTATACATCCAATTATAATAGATTCTTTATTAAAATAGTATCAAAAGAGGTTGAGGTAGATAAAAATATAGATTTTTCAAAGATAGAATATCTATCTATACATATAGTGATTGTATGTTTTATTAAAAAAAATCCAAAATATAAATTTTTGACTTAAGGATTGTTTAAAAAGTTAGAGATACACAAGAAAAAAACACATAAAAATGATACTTATACTTAAAACCAAATTTAAAGACTATAGTTAGAAGCAATTTCCTCATATTATCTTACCATTTTGTTCTTAGTATGTACATATTCTAAGCATGGGATCTAAATTATGACCCCAAAGCCATTAAGATCTTAGACATAATAGAAGGATTGTAAGTAATTAAAATTCTAATGTTAATTATATTAAGATGATTATTTAATAAATTCTAAAATTTACATCTATAGATAACAATAAATTTAGAATAAATTTTAGAAGTTATTTAAAATAATAAAAACTTGATAGAATCTAATTTTTTTAGTTGATTTGAATTCAATAGATGGATAGAATATTGCTGTGAAAGTAATCAATTCTATTATTCAAAAAGAAATCTATACTAATTAGTTATAATGATCTTTTTATTAGATGTTTTTTTTTGTCTTGATAGTAATAAAATAATAAATGATTAAAATAGATTAGAAGAAGTCAATCATTGATTAAAATAAGAACCAAAGAAAGATAATAAAAAATATAAGAATATCTAAGTAACAACTATGTTAAAAATATATATATATATATATATATATATATATATATTATTATATAAAAGTAAAAAAAACATTGCAATTAATAACTTTAGTGAAATAAATAAAGAAATTAATTGAAGAAGACGGATTTACTTTAACATAGATAGATTGGAGATTTATTAGAAATAATGAAAAAGTTCAAAATCAATTTATTATGAAAACAAATCATTATAGTACTTGAAATATTCAATGCAGTGTCTAAACTAGTCATTGCAAGGAACAAGAGTTGCCACTAGAAATAACACATTTTCTAATTTTTCTTCAAACTATTCCAAAAATTGGTGTATTATAAAATTAAATATAGCAAAAAAAGTCATTATAGCCAATAATATATATTTTTTTATTATAAATTTTTACATCTATCAAGCTGGAATCTTAAAAATCTATTTGTCAATTTCGAGCTATGACATAGAATTTAATTTAAAGTAGCATATAAAGACTTAAAAAAGCCAAGATAACTTAGAATATTTATTACAAATTCGAGAAAGAAGACAGGATAGGTGTTATAGATTTTAAAGAAGCCATATCTATCTTATAACATAAAAAAATAATAAAAGCATTACACCATGGTAGATCTTACATCCAATACTTCATTAGAATAAAATAATGCTAAAATTTTATTTGTAAAAGCTAAGTAATAGCTTGATTTTAAATGGAAACTTATCTTTAACCACAAATCAACTCAAAATTCAAAATATAAGCAAGGATATGAAGAACATGGGCTAAAATAGTGTCTCACATGAAATTAGAATAAATTAATTTATTCTATAATATATAAAATAGATTTTTGTATTAAGATAAAAAATTTTAATTATAATTTTTACTTATTTAATTTTAAAGAATTATGTTCTTTTATATTAAGAGATGTAATAAATCTATAATATCTATAACTATAATTTATAACACTTCTGCACTAAATAAGAAATAAAACAGCAAATCTCTATCAAAAAGCCCTTTTACATTGGAAATAAATTATTTTATCTATATTAAATATTAACAAAGAATAATTATAATAAAAAATCTTAAAACCAAAAGACTAGATATGCCTATAAAAATCAAAAGAAGATATTAAATAAGGTATTTTTTTCTAACTTAAAAAACCACTACATATCAAGGACATGAATCTCAAAGAAATAGATCTTCAATACATTCTTATGTTATTCAAAAAGACTAAGAAATGACTCAAAGTTGATAATATATTGAACTATAATGGCTACTGCTAAAGACAAGAAGACTAAATAGTCTTGAAACAAGACTAAGGATTGATATTCCAAACATGTTGTATCTTACCATCTATTTGAGGAAGTAGATATTATTCTTGAAGATCTTTATTTTAATTTTATCATCTTGAAAGTTGTGACAATTATAATGTTGTTGTGATGTAACATGGCTAACGAGTGAAAGGATGAAGAAAATATCATGTTTTGAGGATCTCACTTCAAAAATATTGTATCAAATTATCTTGAAAAAATAGATATTAGTGAAAGGGTAGAAAAATTAAAGGTGCTAATGCTACTTTTTTACAAATTATACTTCAATTTACTTTGTAAGGCCATAAATAGGACAAAATAAGGTAGACTAGAAAAATAAAGGATATAGAAATATGTAGAGAGGAGTTAGGAGTGCAAATTAGTAAAAATTATCTCAAGAAGATGAAAGTTGATACCTGAAGAGGACCAGTTATGAACTTGGGTCGAAATCAGACCCTGAGGTACAAAACTGCACTCTAACGGTGATTCAAGGATTCTTTGGAAGATCGAAGAGCGGAACTAGAGAGAAGACTTGTGAAGGGATTTTTGAAAGGTAATTTCATATCGTTTGGATCAGTATTGGATTTTTGAGGGATTTTCAAAGCAAGTGATGTTCTCTGTGAATTCCGGTCTTTGAGAAATAAAACCAGTTTGCAAATGTTTGGATTTTGTGTCTTTTGTAGCATTTTTACAAGTGAAAGTTTAAAAAATTATTGATATGCTTGTTGTGAATGTATGGAAGAGATTTGAGGTCAATCAAATGGCTAGATCGATACATATGAAGATTTTTATGGGCTAAGGTCTCAGAATTTAGGATTTTGAAGACGAGTAAAGTTTTTTTAGATATCTAATAATTTGCGATTTGGATTGGAGAGATTTTTGGTTTTATCAGTAGAAGACTTGATTTTCTATATGCAAGCATAAGATAGAAGAAATCAAACGGTGAAAAAGAGAGATATCAGTGCTGGAAATTGGCATCAAGATTGGAGAAGGAGAAACCAGCCGACATCCGAGCGGAATTTTGAGGTCATCGACTAATTGGTAAGTACAATTTTCTTCAAAATTTGTGTACTGGTTTCTAACTTAAATTCCAAGAAGTGTGCAAATTTTGAATTAAAATCAACGGTTCAATCTTTAGTTATTTAATTTTCAAATCTATGATTAGAGTTTGGTTTGAGTTAGGATTTGATTAGGATTTAAGGTTAGGGTTTGGTTAGGATTTGGTTTAGAGTTTAGGATTTAAGATTTGTTAGGATTAGGGTATGGTTTAGGATTTGGTTTAGAATTTAGGATTTAGGGTTTGGTTTAGGATTTGATTTAGGGTTTAAGATTTGGATTAGGGTTTGAATTAGGGTTGGATTAGGATTTAGGGTTTGGTTTAGGATTTGATTAAGGTTTGATTAAGATTTAGTTTAGGATTTAGGGTTTGTCTAAGATTTGATTAAGGTTAGATTAGGATTAGGGTTTGGTTAGAATTTAAGGTTTTATTAGATTTTTGTTAGGATTTGATTAAGTTTTTTTTAATATTCTTTTATATTTCTTTAAGATTTTCTTGTGTTTCTTTTATAACTTCAATAAAATTTAATTGAGCTTTCTTAATATTTGATTATGATTGTTAATGTTTAATTGTAAATTCTCTATAATCCTATTGGATTGTTAGGACCTTTTGTTGCAATTTTCTTTTACCTTCCACAGCCAAGTGTTTGGTGCATTCTCAAGTAAGACTTCACATAATACGATATATTTGGTGAACCCGACATGAAAAACTTGAGATGGAAGGTATTTGGAGTTTCTTTGATCTATTTGGGTTATGGAGAAGGAAGGCAAGAGAATGGAAGGAGGAGCTTTTAGTGGTGCTTCAAATGAAGTTGGAGGTGGAGCTTCAATTGAAAGACAAGGTATGTATTTTGATCCCAACTTTGCAAGCATGTTTGAGGCATTGGCCTTATTCATGCAACAACAACAGGTTAAGGATCGCAAAGAGGGCATAGCAGATAAAGCATTACAAGCTGTTGTAGACAAGATTGATTAATTTAAAGGGAAGGATATTACAAAATATTTAAGGTGTTATGTAAAAGAAATGGAATTGAAGCGTATTTCAGAGAAGGAGATGGTTCAGCTATTTAAATTGCTACTGCACCAGAAATAAGAAATCATGTGAAGTCTATTATAGGATATTTTGGAGGTTCATGGGAAAAATTATTTGAAGTGTTAAAAGATGAGTATTTTTTAGAAGATAGTGACTGAGTTACAAAGAAGTCGTTTTTTGAATGAATTGAAAGGCTTAAGAAGGATCTACTAGCAACATAATTATTAAAAGAGTTTGAAAAGTAATATTCTTATTTATTAAAGAAAGAGAGGCAATTATTAGATCCAAGTAAAGTGGAGCTTTTTATTCAAGCGGCTAATGGAGAATTACAAGAAAAGTTAAAAATTTTGCTAGAAGATAAAGAAGAAGTTGAAGGATTGACAACAAATTGGAAGAAAGTAGAAGAGGTGATTGGAGTGCTTACAAAAAGAGAAAGGAAAAAAGATAGGATCGAAATTCAAAGACCATTGCAAGTATCTAAAGGAAAAATGCTTGCTATCTATCCTACATCTATGATTCAACCTTCAATGGCTACATCAAAGAGAGAAGAAATGGGCATTGATGAAATCATATGAAGGATGAGAGATTTGCAAATAAAATTTATAAAACTTGAAGAGATGGATCAATCATCAAGAATATCAATAAGACAAAATTTAAGACCAATAGAAGGAGATGCTTTCAAGGTGCATACAACTTCAAGCAATGAAGCATCAACATTTTGGATGGAGGCAAATCCAAGCAAATGCTTAAGTATAAATCTTGAGTATCCAAGAGAATCTAGTTCTTTATGGTCAAGTGCAATGAATTATGCTAAAAAGGGAAATTTTACTAAACATGATCTAAAACATGTTGACAATAATATTTGGCAAATTACTGGGTGAGATGATCCAGTAGATAGATTATCAGTTCATGCTCATATTACAAGGAGTCAACATGAAGCATTAATAGAAGAAAAATAAAAGAGAGATGAAAATCATGAAGGGCCATAAAAAAGAATCACAAGGAGAGATAAAACTTGACAATAGAAGAATCCTATGCATGAAGAGATAATAGAGAATATTTCTACAAAGGAGAGGGAGATTGTGAAAGAAAAAGCAAAGGTTCTTGCTTATAAATTACAATCAAATATTGAAGCTGCTATAGTTAAAAGAAAGTATTGAAGGAGCGGATTTTAAGTGGAAAGGTTGAATTTACAATTGGTAAAATTCTAGGAATTGCAGAACAAGAATTTCATGAAGTTATTATTGATACAATAAAAAGAAAAGGGCAATCTATTGGTGATATTATGACATCAAATGTATAAGATATAAAGGCAATAGGTAACAATAAAGATGAAGAAATTGAAATACAAATTGTTGGAGATGTTTCACGAGTCAAATTTACAGGAAAAGAAAATATGATTCAAGCTTCTAGTCATTATTCTCAGAGTCATTGGACAACGGCTACTATAGAAACTTTAATAAAATTGGGAGATTTAGAAGAACCAATTGTAACATTGATTGATCATGGTTCTGAAATAAATTTAATGTCAACAAAATTATATAAAGGGAGAAATTGGCCTATTGATATTGAGCATGGGTGGATGATAAGAGCAACAAATAATTCAAAGGAGAATTTGTATAGAGCTTGTCCAAATATCAAGGTGATAATAGGAGATGTTATTCAAAAGAAAAAATCTCTTTGTGTAAGATATGTCTACATATCCTATTATATTAGGACAACCATATATTACTGCCACACGAATGGAGACAAAGGTTATGAATGATGGATTAGCTTATGCAAGGATAAGAAGTCAAGACAGAAAGAAGACAATGCAATTTTTTAACAGTTTGTGCAAATCATGGAAGAAATAGGGATCCTTTGCCAAAGATACATAAAGAATTTGAAGATCTTGAAGACTCAAAGGATTTTTACTAGACACATTTTTACTAGATTGTAAAGCGGGATTGTAATAATAAAAAGAGTGAAGGCTTCCCGCCTAATAGAAAGGATAAAGATATTGTAGGATTATTGCGAGACGGATATATTTTATTCAAAAATATAAATAATTTTAGTATAATAGATAAGAAAAATGTTAAGAATGTAGAACAGGGATTAAAGAAATGTAGAATGATTGATGAAGATGAATACATATCAGGGATATTTGAAGAATCTTATTTTGGTGATACTATGGATGATTTATAAATATTATTGAATGGAGATTTTGAAAGAGGTGATAAAGTAATAAATGTCCATTCTAAGCAATTTTGTGATAGAATAAAAGAATATATGGATAGGTATGAAGTGAAGGTGAATACAAAATACAAGATTATTACAAGGAAGGTTAAATCAGTGGCATTGCCACTACCATCGGATTTTGAAGAAAGGATTAAAGGGGCTTCTATGCAACTTAACTTAAGAGATCCAAGGAAAATAGGTCATGAATTCAAGGATAATTTGACGTTAGATGGTTTAAAAATTAGATGTGATAAATTTTTGACAAGAAATGAAGAGAGATGTTTTAAAGAAATATTTTTACGACATGGTAAACCATTTGCATTTGAATCACATAAAATACAGTGCATTGATCCGCGTATTGTAGCACCTATGGTTATTTTTATAATTTCACATGAACCATAGAATTTGAAGCCAATTCTAGTTTCAAAGGCCCATTTGCCAAAGCTAGTTGAATTACTCAATGAAAAAATTAAGATGGGAATTTTAAAACCATCTATTGTACCATATTCCAATTGGTGGTTCACAGTACCTAAGAAAAAACAAACATTGAGGTTTATTTAAGATATGAAATCACTATTAGAAACATGGACTCGAGTCCAATTGTGGATGAGTTTGCAGAAGCATTTGTAGAGAGATCAATTTATTCTATGTGAGATCTTTACTCAGGATACGATCAATTTCAATTGGCAATGCAAAGTAGAGATTTGACAACTATGAAGACACCATTGGGATTGGTCAGAATGTGTACATTACCATAAGGGGCTACAAATTCTATGGCACATATGATGAATGGAATGCATAAGGTACTAAGAGATTTTATTTCAAGAATAACAATGCCTTTTCTAGATGATGTGCCAATTAAGGAATGTCAAGAAGAAAGAAAGGATGAGACATTGGATTCAAAGGGATGTAGAAAGTTTGTGGCAAATCATATTGATGATTGTGAGAAGATTTTGACAAGGCTAGAAGAAGTTCATTTAACCTTATCAGGAATAAAATTAATATTTGGAGTAAAAGAAGTTTTGGTAGTAGGACACATGTGTGTTTCATATGGATGCAAACTAAGTAGAGAAAAAGTTGATATTATAAAAAAAATGAAAGAGTGTGCAAATACAACAGAAGTCAAGAGGTTTTTAGGAGCATGTATTTTCTATCATATATGGATACCTTATTTTGCACATATAGCAGATCCATTATATGAGTTGTTATGAAAGAATCAAAAATTTCAATGAAAAGAAGAACAAAGAAAAGCTATGGAAAATTTAAAAGAATTTCTTTCTTCACCTCCAACTTTGAAGAAAATAAATTATGAATGTGGAAGGCCAATAATATTAACAGTTGATGCAAGTCCAATTGGAATAGGTTGGGCAGTTGGACAAGATGATGAACAAGGGAATAGATATGTAGTAAGGTTTGGAGCAAAGGTTTTGAATGCTAGACAAAGGATATATGCTCAAATCAAAAGAAAATTATGAGGTGTAGTAATAGCTATGAAAAATAAAAGGGAGTATTTGATTAGTGCATCAGTAGTTGTAGAAACAGATTGTCTACCTTTATTGGGTATGATTACAAGTTATTCAACTCTCGATATTGCTATGTTAATGTGGATGGCATATATCAAATCTATAAATTTGGAATTTAAACATATTATAGGAAAAGAAAATTCAGTCACAGATATGTTATCAAGAGCAAGGTATTACGATGAAGAAGATATGATAGATTTAGAAGATGATGTGGGTACAAATTTTTATATTAATGCATTATGAAAGGAAGAAAGTATATGTTTGAATATACTATTAGAAATATTTTCAAGAGATCTATATGAAGAAGAATGGAAAGACATTGGAGAATATTTAAGCACATTAAAGTGACAAGATGGTTGGACAGATCAAGAATTTAAAAAAATCTAAAAGAAAGCCTATGGATATTTTTTACGTGATGGATATTTATGGAAGCATCCAAAGAAGAGAGGAGAAGTACCACAACAAGTGATATGTGGTTTAGAAGCTCAACAAAAGATTATTAAGAAATTTCATGAAAGTTTATGGGCACGGCATCGAGGTATTTGGACAACATTTATTAAGTTGAAAGAAAAATATTGGTGGAAGGGCATGTATAGGGATGTAGCGGATTTTGTAGGATCTTATGAAACTTGCCAAATATATTCAAATATTCTTCATTAAGATGGTTTGTATCCTATATACCTATTAATAATTCTTTATAAATGGGTGGTTGATTTAGTTGTAATGCCAATAGGATTTGATCAGAGGAAATATTTAGTACTTGCTCGAGAAGATTTGACAAATCAAGTAGAGGGAAGAGCACTTTAAACAAAGACTACGGAAGAAATATGTCAGTTTATATTAAAAGAAATTATTTGCCGGTATAGATGTATTGAAAAAATCACTGCAGATAGAGGAGAATTGTATGCAAATGAAGCACAAGAGTTCTTTGAAAAGATGGATATTAAACTTGCATTGACAACAGCATATAATCCAGAAGGGAATGGCAAGAGTGAACGTGGACATTCTCCAATTATTAAAGCATTGGTTAAAGCATGCACATGCAAGATAAGTGATTGGCCTAAATTATTACGATTTGTATTATGGGCAGATCGTACAACTCATAGTACGGTTATAGGATACATACCAGCAGAATTGATGTATAGTCAAAAACTGGTAATACCGATAGAGGAGGTTGTATCAACATGGACTATATTACCTTGGGAAGATGGTTTAACAAAAGAAGAGTTATTGGCATTATGAATTCAACAACTTGAAAGAAGGCCTGAGGACATTGAAGTAGCTATGAGAAAGTTGAAAGAAGCGAGAGAAAAAAACAAGGAGAGGTTTGACAAAAAGCATCGATTGTATCCAAAACCAATTCAAAATGGTGATTGGATGTTGGTTTATGATAATAGTTTGGACAACCAATATAGTACGGCAAAGGAATTTGCAAGGAGATAGTTTGGACCTTATGTTGTCAAACAAGTGCACGAGAATAGAACATACTTGTTACGAGAACTGGATGGTACAGATTTAAAGATACCAATAGTAGGCAAGCGAATTAAATTATTTAATCAAAGAAGTAAAAATATTTGTTTTGATGAAGAACAAAATCTAATAGGAGATATTGAGATGGAAGAAAAAGAACAAAATGAAGATCAAGAATTTGACTAAGATGAAGAACATTCGATATCAATATAATGAAGGAACTTGGACATACCAGAGGATGTACAGGTTCAGGGGGGTGGATGTCGTGATATAACACAGCTAACAAGTGAAAGGGTGAAGAAAATATCAAATTTTGAGGATCTCACTTCAAAAATATTGTAGCAAATTATCTTGGAAAAATAGATATTAGTCAAAGGGTAGAAGAATTAAACGTGTTAATGTTGCCTTTTTACAAATTATGCCTCCATTTACTTTGTAAGGTCATAAATAAGACAAAACAAGGTAGATTAGAAAAATAAAGGATATAGACATATGTAGAGAGGAGTTAGGAGTGCAAATTAGTAAAAATTACCTCAAGAAGACGAAAGTTGATACTTGAAGAGGACCGGTTATGAACCTGGGTCGAAATCAGACCCTGAGGCACAAAACCACGCTCTGACGGCGATTCAAGGGTTCTTTGGAAGATCGGAGAGTGGAATTAGAGAGAAGACTTGTGAAGGGATTTTTGAAAGGTAATTTTGTATCATTTGGATCAGTATTGGATTTTTGAAGGATTTTCAAAGCAAGTGATGTTCTCTATGAATTCAGATCTTTGAGAAATAAAACCAGTTTACAAATGTTTGGATTTCATATCTTTTGTAGCATTTTTACAAGTGAAAGTTTAAAAAATTATTAGTATGCTTGTTGTGAATGTGTGAAAGAGATTTGAGGTCAATCAAATGGTTAGATCGATACATATGAAGATTTTTATGGGCTAAGGTCTCGGAATTTAGGGTTTTGAAGACGAGTAAAGTTTTCTTAGATATCTAATAATTTGCCATTTGGATTGGAGAGATTTTTGGTTTTATCACTAGAAGACTTGATTTTCTATATGCAAGTATAAGATAGAAGCAATTAAATAGTGGAAAAAAGAGATATCAGTGTTGGAAGTTGGCATCAAGATTGGAGAAAGAGAGACTAGCCAACATCCGAGCAGAATTTTGAGGTCATCGACTAATTGGTAAGTGCGATTTTCTTCAAAATTTTTATGCTGGTTTTTAACTTAAATTCCAAGAAGTGTGCAAATTTTGAATTAGAATCAACGGTTCAATCTTTAGTTATTTAATTTTCAAATCTGTAATTAGGGTTTGGTTTGAAGTAGGATTTGATTAGGATTTAGGATTAGGATTTGGTTTAGGATTTAGGATTTAGAATTTGTTAGGGTTAGGATGTGGTTTAGGATTTGATTTAGGATTTTTTAGGATTAAGGTATGGTATAGGATTTGGTTTAGGATTTAGGATTTAGAATTTCATTTAGGATTTGATTTAGGATTTAGGATTTGGATTAGGATTTAAGGTTTGATTTAAGATTTGATTAGGAATTGGTTTAAGGTTTAGAATTTGATTAAGATTTGATTAGGATTTGGTTTAGGATTTAGGGTTTGTCTAGGATTTGTTTAAGGTTAGATTAGGATTAGGATTTGGTTAGAATTTAAGGTTCAATTAGATTTTTGTTAGGGTTTGACTAAGTTTTCTTTAATATTCTTTTATATTTCTTTAAGATTTCCTTGTGTTTCTTTTATAACTTTAATAAAATTTAATTGAGCTTTCTTAATGTTTGATTATAATGGTTAATGTTTAATTATAAATTCTCTATAATCCTATTGGATTGTTAGGACCTTTTGTTGCAATTTTCTTTTACCTTCCATAGCCAGGTGCTCGGTGCATTTTCAAGCAAGACTTCACGTAATACGATAATGTTTTATCTATTAAGTCAACAAACAATAATATTTAAGTTAAATTTGCTACTTATTGATTTTACATCTCTTTAGCCTTAAAAATTCACGGAAGCTATAAACTAAGATATAAGATAGAATACTATCTTCTCCAGATATTATTTTTTTATAGCAAAGATTTGCTATTCCGTATCTGTCAAGGACAAGAACTTGATAAAAATAAATAAATAAGTAAAACTTTTTTCAAAGAAAGATGAAAAATAGAAATAATTCAATATGTATATTAAGAAAGAAAATAGAATGGCTATTGTCAAAAGACAAGAAAATTAGAGACCCTTGAAACTAAACTAGATGCAAGAAAAGAATTGATAAGAGTAAAGAGGGCTTCACTCTTGTCTCTATATATACTATCTAACTAAAAGCTACGTGGAAATGTTCTATAGGACCTCTAATATGTATTGACTTTGTAGGACACATGCCTTGACTTACAAAACAAGTTTTCTACATGTGGGCCTCATAGTTAGCTTAATCTTCAAGCTAACAACATATGTGGCACATGGCCAACTTGTTGACCATGTTTCTAATCCAAAAAGTCAATTAAACACATTTATAAAGTCAAAGCAGCGTCTATGAAGCTTTAAAGAAGCTTCTGTAGCAAATATTGTAAAATTAACTTACTTTTAACTACTTTTATTTACTTCTATCTACTTATATATGTAATTATTGACTTACATGCGTATGTTTGTGACATTACCTCCCTCCTTTCTAGGGACGAATTCCATGAGGAGCGATAATCATATGTTGAAGAAATCTATGGTGCAACGAATTATATTTGTCACATATTCTGATCTTTGTTCTATTTGAAGATGATTGATATGGCCTCTCAACCATCAGTAGTATTCCATACCAGGGCGGGAAGACCACCCAGTTATTTGATCATTGTTGACGCCTTCATAACTTCGTTCAAATAAAACATTTCGAACACCATCGGAAGTTGTTCCTATCTCTAGTAAAATCGTCAAACATCAGGAGTTCCTTCCAAGGTCGTGATACCAAACGCATTGTATCTCGCCATCTATTCGAGGGAGAACATGTCATTCTTGAAGATCTTCATCTTGATTGCGTCGTCTTGAAGGTTGTAACAATCATAATATCTTCTTTGACATGTCAGCAAATGAAGGCTCTTGAGTCAAATCCGTTGGTTGTTGGTTCTTCATTTCTTGAGCATCACACATACAAAGAAGCTACAAACAAGGTTTGAAAGTAGAATGTTATCTTCCCTAGATCTTATTTTTTTTATAAGAAAGGTTTTTATCTTGATTTTGATGGATATTGTCGATGAAAAGCCTCCACCACCTTTGCTGCATTTACAAGATTCTTTACTAGCTCCCATATGCATTTACTAATATCATATCTAAGCCAATGGACAAGATATTTTAATTTATTTTGGCACCGCCTTGAATCTAAGACTTCTTCCATTTTAAACTCTTCATTATTGTCCTTTTCTACAAGAGGAGGTGGAGCTTGTCTTTTTTTTGGTATGTCCACTGTCTTGTATGGTTCAAAAAGAGACACGTGGAATACTTGATGGATTTTCATTGACTCCGATAGGTATAATTGATATGCAATTGGATTGATTTGTGTAGAAATAGAAAATGGTCCAAGCCTTTGATAGTCCAACTTGTCATAAGGATGAGTAGTCTTGATATTGTGATGAAGTAACCATATTTTATCATCCATGTGGAATGATGGTTATTCCATATAGAGTCATAAGAACTTGAGATTGGAAGATTCGTGATGAAATCCATAGAAATAGAGGACCACGGTTGTTTTGGAATAGATAATGGCTGAAGAAGTCCATAAGGTCGATGACGAGGAGTTTTTGATCTTGAGCAAACATCACAAGATTGTACAAAAAATTTGAATGCTTTCCACATTTGTGACCACCAAAAATCCCTGAATATTAGTTCCAAAGTTTTATTATATCCAAAATATCCTGCTACTGGAAAGTCATGACGAGCTTGAAGAACATGTAATTCAGCTTTACCTTCTGAAACATATAGGTGTCCCTCGAAATTTAGTAGATTGTTCTTGAATTTAAACTTGGAAGTATCATTAGACCTTGAAGGATTTTTCTTCATATCATGAATAAGAGGATCAAAAGACATACTTGATTGAACTTGCTTAATGAATGTTGAATCAACAGTTAGTGTTGATTTCATTGCTCAAAGATGAAGATGCTCTGACTTCAAGATAATTATCTATTATTGATCAAAAGGAGCATTTCTTCCCTTATCATGTAAAGACTGTATCTGACAAACCTTGTTGTTTTCTTGGTCAATAAGTAATCTTGAATTAAAATCTTGATAAAGACAAACTCCAACGGGCTTGGCAACGATTCAAAACATGTACTGATATAAAATATTTAAGATTCCTATGATCTATATATATAGTAACTGGGCTAGAAGCACCTTCTAGATAATAGTGCCATTCTTAAAACGAATCCATGCTTGCAAGAAGTTCTTTATCATGGATCTCATAGTAGATTTTGGCTGCCAAAATTTTTTTGGAATAAAAAGCTATTGGATGAAGTTTATCATCTGTTTCTATTTGTGACAATATGGTACTAAAAGCAGAGTCTGATGCATCTGTTTCCATAAAAAATGGCTAAGAAAAATCAACGCAATACAAGATTGGTGCAGAAACAAAGGTTGACTTTAAAGCTTCAAATGCTACTTCCACTTCTTGATTCCATTGAAGTTTGTCTTTACAAGTCAAATATGTAAGTGGAGCTACGACTTAAGCAAAGTCTTTCATGAAGATGTGATAGTAGTTGGAAAATCCCAAAAAGCATTGGACATCTCTTACCATTTTTGAGATCTTCTAATCTATAATAGTTTGAACTTTCTTAGGATCCATCATAAGTCCATCATTTGAAATGATATATCCTAAGAAGTCAACTTGAGTAGTATGAAATAGACACTTTTCTATCTTGGCATAGAGTCCCGCATCTCTTAGTTTTTGTAACACACAACAAACATGAAGTTCATATTCTTCTGTGTTCTTAAAATAGATTAAGATGTTGTCTTGTTAACAGACAACAAAATCATCTAAAAACTCTTGAAAGACATCCTTCTTTAGATGTTAAAATGTTGCTATTGTATTTATAAGTCCAAAAGGCATGACGTTGTATTTGAAATCTCCAAAGCTTGTTCAAAACGTAGTCTTCCATTCATCTTCTTCTTTGATGCGTATCAGATTGTATGCTCTTCATAGATCTATTTTTGTATAGATCTTAGCTTGATTCAACTGATCAAGGAGTCCAGATATCAAAGGTAGCTGGTACCAATTCTAGATGGTGATTTTGTTGAGTCCTCGATAATAAACACACATCTGCAATAATCCATCTTTTTTCTTCATGAATAAAATTAGAGCTCCTGCTAGAGATTTGGAATGGCATATAAAATTCTTATCTAAATTCTCTTCAATATATTCCTTGACTTTAGTCAATTCGATTTGTGATAAATTATAGATTGGTCCAAATGGCGATTGTGCTCCTGAAGGTCAATTGAATAGTCGTAGGAATGATGTTCGGGAAGAATATTCATATTTTTTTTTTCAAATACATCTTCAAAATCTTGATATTAGCTTGGAATGCTACTTGAAGTCTTTCCACCAGTAGAAATAGGTGTGGCATAAATGACACAAGGTGATCCTTCTTTTGCAGCATGCAAGAAAGCTCTTGCACTTATAAATACAGGTTTAATTGTACTAGACTTATGAATTTTTATTTGATTAATTATACTCTTAGTTATACTTTCAAAAAAGTCAAGACTACGAGAAATTCAATCTATTTTAGGATTATATTTTTCTAGCCATGATAAACCTAAAATAACTGGATTAGAGGGAGATCTAATGATATTAAATATTACAAAACAACTATGATCATTAGTTGTTACTTCTATAGAAATGATTTCATAAATAACATCTCTTGAAGACAACAAATGTCTATCTATGACTTTTATATGAATAGATTTAGTTTTCTTTACTAAAAATATGCTATATCTTTTAGCAAATTCTTCATCTGAGAAACATGCTGAGGCTTCTAAATCTAGCAAGGTAGAGGCTTTGTAATGTTTACGTCCTAGAATAATATTTATCATAAAATATGGAAAGGGTTTTGAGAAGAGAATGGGACCTTCACTAGGCGTTGTCGTATTACATGCTTTCCTGCTCAAGAACGCGCTGGGCGTCTGGCTGTAGAAGGTAGTATGGAGATTCGCCAAAAGTCAAGCAGTCTATCAGTTTTTGACTACTGGAATATAAACGACTGCAAGAATACACCGTAAATCTATACGGATGCCCTTCGACTGCTTGTCGAAGTCCTTTTTGTCCCAGCCGGTAGGTCTCTAGACGTTACAGAGAACCCCGAACAACCCAATCTGCTAATCTCCAATACCGCTTTGTACTTACGATCTTGTATCCACTGATTGTCTTGTTAGATTAACCCAATAAATTTCATTCACTCCGCATACTCAATCCTTTAGACACCCTTTTAATTCTTCAATCACAGACGTAACTCGATTTCACAAAACAGTCAAGAGTAATCAAACCCACTTCATTAAAAAAAATCCCGATTCACCATTACAACACTGACTTCAACAACGATTGCCTCCGCCTTCCCAAAACCCTATGAAGAAGAAAAACCCAATTCTACGTCTTTTCTTCCCCGACCCGAAGCATGAAGCTCCTCTTCAACCCCCTGATCTTCAAAAAAACCTCTAATGAAACCGAACTAGTAACCTTGAAAAGAGCTTGAAGCTAGCTCTTCGATCCAAAAAAATCCCGATCTAAAAAAAAAAACACCCCCCCCAAAAACTTATTCTCCCCCTAACCTTATCTTTTGAATTTCTTCAATCTTCCGTCTTGGATCCGGAATTGGCTCCCACCGTCAGAGCTTACATCCAAAATTAGCTCCCGTCGTCAGAGCTTTCTCCTCCGTTTTTACCTTTAAGAGATCCATTTACTGAAAACAACGTTCCCTGAAACGGCACAGAGAATAGGACAGCCTGAAACAGAATCGAAACCCCGTACTCGGGTCCACATTAAGTCGCCCGACCAATTCAGGTCTCATATTGGGTAAGATGCCCGTAGTAACCTGGATGTTCGCATAATTGGGTCCAATTGGTCCTCGCGTTAGATTGGCTAAGGCCCGTAGTAAGACCTGGATTTTTCTGTAATTAGACTGCATTGGGTTGCCCGGCCAATTCAGGTCTTATATTGGATAAGAGGACCCGGATTGGATTCTTGAAATTAGATCCAATTGGCTCTTCGAACCAGGCTCATCCGTCATGTGAATTGGTCCTTTCTCTTCCTGCTGACTCCCGTTAATGGAATCGAATGGAGCATTTCAGTATCCCCCGGCTGACTGTAACGGGGTGACTGAACCTGGCCACTCAGTATTTGCACTGGAGTTGGTCGTTGCTCCCAATATTCGAGGTAACTGAATATTAATAAAAGTCCCCTTTCTTTATATTTTCACTTTATACTCGTGTTACAACACGACATCCACCCCCTCTGAACCTGTGCATCCTTCGATATGCACCAATTTATCCAATTGCTGTTTGATTCAGAATATATCCTTTACGTCTTTGCCCAATTCGTCTTCGTCACCTTCATTATCCAAATCACTTTCATCTTCTTGCTGCGGAATCTCTATACCTTCATTAAGGTCTTCCATATTCATCTCCGCGTGTTTTCATTTAAATATTTTTACTTGCTTCCCTGCAATTAGTATTTTCAATTTTGTACCATCTAACTCCCGTAATGAGTAAGTCGCATTATCATGAACAGTTGTTACTGTATATGGTCCAAACCAACGTTTTGAAAATTTCTGCAAAGTACTATGTTGATTATCCAGACTATTGTCATAAACAAGTACTCAGTCACCTTTCTTGATTGCTTTTGATCTCAATCGATGTTGCTTATTGAATCGTGCCTTATTTTGTAACCTTGCTCTTTTTAACCTTTCCAATGCTATTTGGACATCTTCCGTTCTTTACTCCAATTGTCGAATCCTAATAGCCAGAAGTTCTTCTCTTGTCAATCCATCTTCCCATGGTAGCATACTCCAAGTAAGTACCTTTTCTTCAATCGGCATAATTGGTTTTTGACTTGTCATAAGTTCTACTGGCATATATTCTGTCACCGAACTATAGGTTGTTCGATCAGCCCATAATGCAAATGACAAAAGCCGTGGCCACTCTTTAACTTTCCCATTACAAGCTTTAACTAATGCTTCACAATCAGTGGGTGACTGCGTTCGCTTTTTGCATTCCCTTCTGGATTATAAGCAGTAGTCAGTGATAGTTTAACTCCACATCTTTCAAAGAACTTACGAGCTTCTTGTGCATTTAATTCTCCACGATCTGCAGTGATATTTCTTACGCATCTGTAATGGCAAATGACATCTTCAAGCAAAAACCTACAAATCTCCTCTGTAGATTTTGTCCTCAATGTTCTTCCTTCTACTTGATTTGATAAATCTTCACGAGCTAAAACCAAATATCTCATCTGCCATAACCCAACCGACATAATAACCAAATCAACAACCCATTTAAAATGAATAGCCAGAGGATACGTAGGATGAAGACCATCTTGATGTCGGATATTAAAATACGATTGACAGATTTCACATGACTCTACAAATAAGAGCACATCTCGATACATATTTTTCCACCAATATCGTTCCTTGAGTTTAGCAAAAGTAGCCCTGATTCATCTATGCCCTGCCCATAAACTATCATGAAACTCCTTTAATAATTTTAGTCTTTCTTCCTTTTTGCCTATCACTCGTTGTGGCATCCCAATTCCTTTCTTTGGTCTCTTCCATAAGAATCCATCTCGAAGTAAAAATCCATATGCTTTTTTTCTTATTTGTTTGAATTTTTCTGTAGACCAATTCCTCTGCTTAGTCAAGGTATTCAAGTAATGACCAATATCCAATAATTCTCCTTCATAAGATTCTTCAAGAAATAGCTTGTCTTCTCTGTTGAGATTTAATATTGAATAGAATTTCAATCCGACGTCATCAATGTCTTCAACCATTTCGTCCTCCCTCTCATATCTTGCTCGAGATAGCATGTCTGCTACTAAATTGTCCTTCCCAGTAATATGCTTAAATTTTGGATTTAGTGATTTAATATAAGCAATCCATCTCAACATTACAATATCTGGCGTTGAACAGTTAATAATCATTCCAAGCAATGGCAAGCAATCTGTTTCAATTACTACTACTGCCCCAATCAAATAGTCCTTTTCAGCTTTCATAGCCGAAAAGACTCCCCAAAGTTCTCTTTTGTCTTACGAATATGCACGCTGACGAATACTTAAAACTTTAGACCCAAATCGAACTGCAAATCTACTTCCATTTGAATCATCTTGATCCACAGCCCATCCAATGGCAATTGGACTAGCGTCCACAGTAAGAATCACTGGTCTATTGCACTTATAATCAACCTTCCTCAATATTGGAGGTGACATCAATAATTTCTTCAATCTTTGCATTGCCTAAATATGCCTTTCTTCCCATTTAAATCGGTAACCCTTGCATAACAGTTCATATAATGGATCCGCTATGTGAGTAAAATGAGGGATCCAGATTCGATAAAATACACATGCACCCAAAAACCTGCGAACCTCTGTTAAAGAATCACAATCTTCTTTCATCCTTCCAATTGCATCAACTTTAGTCGGATCTAGTTTTCTTCCATAAGATCCACATAAATGTCCAACAATCACAACCTCTCGTACTCCAAATACAGACTTCATAACTGATAATGTAAGATGAACTTCTCCAAGCCGAGTTAAAATCTTTTCACAATCTTGTATATGATCAACAACATATTTGCGACACCCCCTCGTATCTAAAGTTTCATCCCTCTCTCCTTCTCTGCACCCTTTTATAGGAACATCATCCAAAAAAGGCATAGTCTTTTGCAGAATAAAATCTCTCAATACCTTATTCATCCCATTCATCATATGCGCAACTGAGTTGGTCGCGCCTTGAGGAAAAGTACACATTCTAACCAATTCAAGTGGTGTCCTCATTGTTGTCATATCCCTACTTCCTTCGGCAAGTTGAAATTGATCATAACCTGAATACAAGTCACCCATTGAATAGATCGCCCTTCCAGCAAACGCCTCAGCAAATTCATCCACAATAGGCCCAATTTCTGCATTCCTGACAGTTACTGCATTCACCGGTTGCATATCTTGAATAAACCGTAGTGATCCATTCTTTTGAGGTACCGTAAACCATTGACTAGAATACGGCGCAAATGAAGGTTCCAATATTTTTATCTTTATCTTTTCTTTTAATAGTTCAATCAATTTAGGTAAATGTACCCTGGGTACTAGAATCGGTCTTAGATTCCAAGGTACATGTGGTACAGTGAAGATAACCATAGGTGTTACAATATTTGGATCCACACACCCAATTTCATGAGATTCGAAAGCAAACGATCTACCTTGTTTAGCCAACATCTTTTTGAAGCAAGTAATTTCCTCCAGCAATAAAGAACCATCAGAACCAATCTTCAATTCTTCAAAAGTCTCTCTAGTAAACTAGTGTCCAATACTCATTGGATCTCTTAAACTTGCTTCTTTTGATGCTTCTCCCATTTGTTCTTTAGAATCTTCTAGTAATGGTCCGGCAACAGGCTTTACCTTCTTATCTGTCGTTTTATATCTCGTCTCTACAGTGACTTCTGGTACTTGAAAAGATTTAAGTATGGTATAAACCTCTCTTGAATGAATCTCAACAATCTTATCATTATCCCCTAACCCAATAGATGTAATCAATTCCAATGAATCTTCCAGTCCATTTTCTTCATAAACACCTAAAATCCTCTCATCATCTTGCAATGTACCTTACTTGCATAATTGTCCTTCAATATCATATAATCTTTTTCTTTCTTTTCTTTTAAAATCATCAACTTTCTTATACATAATATTTCCATTCTCCAATAAAGCCTTAAAATTCGCATCAAAGGCACCTTCATCTTGCAAGAGTACCTCCTCTTTTGTACCTCTATAATCTCGCTTTACAGTGGTACCTCCCCAAAATCTTGAAATCCTTCAACAATCTTTGGCAATGGTTTCTCCCTCAACCTATCTGGATTCCGTTCATGGTTAGAAGGTATTGTTAGAAATTGTACAGCTTTCCTCCCATCCTCGCTACGTACCCTTGCAGAAGCAGAACCATCGTCCAGTACTTTTGTTTCCATCTGTGTTGCCATAATATAAGGTTGTCCTAAAATCAACGGATAAGACGTTGTATCCTGAACAAAGAAATGTTGCTCTGTCGCAACATCCCCAATCCGAATTTTGACATCTGGACAAGCTCCATATAATTCGCCCCGTGTTTTATTAGCTGCTCAAATTGCCCATCCATGTTCCATATCAATTGGCCATTTTTGCTTCTTATTAAGATTTTTAGACATGAAATTTATTTCAGAACCATGGTCGACTAAAGCAACTATTGGTTCTTCTATATCTCTTACTTTCACGAATACCTCAATAGTTGCCCTTGCCCAATGCTTTCGAGTATAATATCTCAAAGTTTCCATTTCCTTGTCACTAGAATCTTCAAAACGTACTCGTTGACTATACCCATTCTTTTCATTTGTTGGTTACTTCTAACCAATATCAACCTCTTCTTCATCTTTATATATTCTTGCATCAATAGCATGACTCATTCCAGTTTCACCCATAAATTGTCTCTTTCGCTTAATGTTGTCAATGATAACATCATGAAACTCCTTCTTTACAATTTCCAAAACTTCTTTGAATGTGAATTCCACCTTAACGTTTAATATACGTTCTTCCAACACCCCTTTCAAATTTGTTGCTGCTTCAATGTCAGAAAGTAGCTTATAAGCAATTGATTTGCCTTTATCTTTTGTCTCCTTTGTTTTTTCTTCCAATGATGCTGAGATATCCTTTACAAGTAATTCTTGTGAAGCTGCCTCCTGAGCCTTGTCTCTTCGAGTTTGCCTCTTAGAAGAATTTCCTTCTCTAGTATCATCAAAATTTCCTCGTCTCTTTTCTTCCATGAAAGCTTCATGTTGGCTCTTAGCAATATATGCATGAACTGAAAGAGACTCAACAGGATCCTCCCAACCTGTTCTACCTCGTATTATAGCTGCAGTTCTCAATAACGCTTCTCGAGGTAATTTCCCTTCTTGCATTGTAGAAATGGCAGAAGCCCAAAACTCACTAGTTTCCGTACTTCCACCAATTTCATCATCTACTCTAGCACCATAACTTGCACTTTCTCGTGCTACTGTTTCATGCTCTTTTAGGTAATCTTGAACCAATGCTCTCATTCCTCCCTTGCCAAAATTGGTTTGAAGAAGATCCTCTCTATTTTTCAATGCTATCTTCGCAGCTTTCCACCAAATAATTCCCTGCCATATCATATTATTAAATTCATTGTAATCTTTTCCAGTGTGTGAAGCATCATCACACCAAATGCATCTTTGTACATATTCTTGTTTTGAAACATTCTTCGAATTGTTTATAGAAGTATTCTCTTCAAGTCTTGCCAATTTGATTTGAAGATCTCGTATTCTTCGTATAATTTCTTCCATCCCCATATCTGCTTTCTTTGATAAGGATGTCGAAGTTTGAACTATAGGCATTGTTGGTGGTGTTGTACGTACTGGAGCTTTGGGTGCTTGTATTGTTTTAGGAATATTGCTCCTATCCTTCCTCCTTTCTCTTTTTGTAAGCAACTCTACCGCATCTTCAACGTTCTTCTACTTTCTTGTCAATCCTTCATCTTCTTCTTTGTCTTCAAGAAGGAGTTCTAATTTCCCTTGCAATTCTCCTTCAGCAGCTTGAAGAAATAGATCAACTTTGTTCGGCTCCAATGTCAATTTTTCTACCTTCGACAATTGAGAGTACTACCTCTCAAATTTTCTTAGTAGCTCTATTGCTTGTAAATTCTTATTGGGCCGTTCAATCCATTCTAGAAACAGCTTCTTAGTAACGCGATCAACATCATCCAAGAAATATTTGTCTTTCAATGCATGTGAAAAAACCTCACATGAATTTCCATAACGATCCGTAATCGATGTAATCTGGTCTCTTATCTCCGGTATCGTGGAAAGTCCAAATAGTTCAACCATTTTCTTCTCAGAAACCCGATTTAATTCCATTTCACGAACATAACATCTTAAATACCTTGAAATATTCCTTCCATTAAATTGATCAATTTTATTGACCACTGCTTGCAATGCTTTGGTTGCCAAAGCTTCCTTTCAATCATTGCTTTGCTGTTGCTGCATTGATAATGAGAAGGCTTGAAACATACTAGCAATAGAGAATCCATGTGCATACCTTGTCCTTTAGAAGACTACCCACCAGAAACTCCTCCCAAAAATCCTTCAAAATTTTTATTTTTGTTTTCCATAAAATAAAGATAAAATCAACCGAAATCCAATACCTTCCACCTCAAGCTTACACGTCACGTTCACCACTTTTTGTCGTATTATGTGCTTTCCTACTCGAGAATGCGTCGGGCGTCTAGCTGTAGAAGGTAGTATGGAGATTTGCCAATAGTCAAGCAGTCTATCAGTTTTTGACTACTGGAATATAAACTACTGCAAGAATACACCGTAAATCTATACGGATGCCCTTCGACTGCTTATCGAAGTCCTTTTTGCCCCAGCCGGTAGGTCTCTAGACGTTACAGAGAACCCCGAACAACCCAATCTGCTAATCTCCAATACCGCTTTGTACTTACGATCTTGTATCCACTGATTGTCTTGTTAGATTAATCCAATAAATTTCATTCACTCCGCATACTCAATCCTTTAGACACCCTTTTAATTCTTCAATCACAAACGTAACTCGATTTCACAAAACAGTCAAGAGTAATCAAACCCATTTCATTAAAAAAAATCCCGATTCACCATTACAACACTGACTTCAACAATGATTGCCTCCGCCTTCCCAAAACCCTATGAAGAAGAAAAACCCAATTCTACGTCTTTTCTTCTCCGACCCGAAGCATGAAGCTCCTCTCCAACCCCCTGATCTTCAAAAAAACCTCTAATGAAACCGAACTAGTAACCTTGAAAAGAGCTTGAAGCTAGCTCTTCGATCCAAAAAAATCCCGATCTAAAAAAAAAAATACCCCCCTCAAAAACTTATTCTCCCCCTAACCTTATCCTCTGAATTTCTTCAATCTTCCATCTTGGATCCGGAATTGGCTCCCACCGTCAGAGCTTACATCCAAAATTGGCTCCCGCCGTCAGAGCTTTCTCCTCCGTTTTTACCTTTAAGAGATCCATTTACCGAAAACAACGTTCCTTGAAACGGCACAGAGAATAGGACAGCCTGAAACAGAATCGAAACCCCGTACTCGGGTCCACATTGAGTTGCCCGACCAATTCAGGTCTCATATTGGGTAAGAT
The DNA here is from genome assembly GCF_059467195.1 of Physcomitrium patens. Taxonomy (NCBI): domain Eukaryota; kingdom Viridiplantae; phylum Streptophyta; class Bryopsida; order Funariales; family Funariaceae; genus Physcomitrium; species Physcomitrium patens. The sequence continues at coordinate 1,931,831 of NC_143430.1, read as the reverse complement.
GCCCATAGTAACCTGGATGTTCGCATAATTGGGTCCAATTGGTCCTCGCGTTAGATTGGCTAAGGCCCATAGTAAGACCTGGATTTTTCTGTAATTAGACTGCATTGGGTTGCCCGGCCAATTCAGGTCTTATATTGGATAAGAGGACCCGGATTGGATTCTAGAAATTGGATCCAATTGGCTCTTCGAACCAGGCTCATCCGTCGTGTGAATTGGTTCTTTCTCTTCCTGCTGACTCCCGTTAATGGAATCGAATGGAGCATTTCAATATTGTTAGAGACATATTCCTTAGAACTTTCTAGAGAGAAGTTTCTAGAACCTCTAGAAAACAAGCCTCTGGAACCTTCTAAAAGAGAAGCCTCTGGAACCTTTTAGAGAGAAGTTTCTAGAAGCTTCTAGAAAAGAAGTCTCTGAAACCTTCTAGAAGAGAAGTTTCCAGAAGCTTCTAGAAAGGAATCCCCTAGAACTTTCTAGAAGCTTCCTAGTTAATAGAAGTAGCTCGAGAAGTTTCTAGAACCTTCTAGAAAGGAAGCCTCTGGAACCTTCTAGAAGCTTCCTAGTTAATAGAAGTAGCTCGAGAAGCTTCCTAAGTAGGAGTATATATAGGGATCGAGGCTGAAGAGTTCTTCAGTCTCGACAACACATCTCTTGGAGTTCTAGCTCACCTCTCTGGTGTTGTTCTTGTACTCATCTGTTTAATCTAGTTCTGTCACTTCTTCTTGAACTTCTTGTTAGATTTCAAGTCTGTATTTTGTGTCCGTGACAGTTTGTCGAGACTACACTAACTTGAGATATCAGAGCTAGTTCTTTCTTAGTAGAGTGTCGATTACCTATCATGGACATACATTGGAAGATTCTTCGAATATTCTTCTAGAATATTATCTAAAGATTCTCTAAAGATTCCTTTAGAAGGTTCTAAAAGATTCTTAGAACATTTCCTAAAGATTCTCTTAGAAGGTTCTAGAATATTCTTAGAAGGTTCTAGAATATTTTAATAGATTCTAGGAAGTTGCTCGAGAAGTTTCCTAATTAGTAGAAGTTGTTGGAGAAGCGTCCTAGTTAGCGGAAGTAGCTCGAGAAGCTTCTTATTCAGTAATATATATAGGAGTCGAGGCTGAAGGGTTCTTCAGTCTCGACAACACATCTCTTGGAGTTCTAGCTCACCTTTCTGGTGTTGTTCTTGTACTCATCTGTTTAATCTAGTTTTGCCACTTCTTCTTGAACTTCTTGTTAGATTTCAAGTCTGTATTTTGTGTCCGTGACAGTTTGTCGAGACTACACTAACTTGAGATATCAGAGCTAGTTCTTTCTTAGTAGAGTGTCGATTACCTATCATGGACATACATTGGAAGATTCTTCGAATATTCTTCTAGAATATTATCTAAAGATTCTCTAAAGATTCCTTTAGAAGGTTCTAGAAGATTCTTAGAACATTTCCTAAAGTTTCTCTTAGAAGGTTCTAGAATATTCTTAGAAGGTTCTAGAATATTCTAATAGATTCTAGGAAGTTGCTCGAGAAGTTTCCTAATTAGTAGAAGTTGTTGGAGAAGCGTCCTAGTTAGCGGAAGTAGCTCGAGAAGCTTCTTATTTAGTAATATATATAGGAGTCGAGGCTGAAGGGTTCTTCAGTCTCGACAACACATCTCTTGGAGTTCTAGCTCACCTTTCTGGTGTTGTTCATGTACTCATCTGTTTAATCTAGTTTTGCCACTTCTTCTTGAACTTCTTGTTAGATTTCAAGTTTGTATTTTGTGTCCGTGACAGTTTGTCGAGACTGCATTTTCACTGGTATAAGAGCTAGTTCCTTCTTGTTAGAGAGTGGATTACCCCTCTTCTTGAAGGTGTGCTAGTGTTTTAGAGGTTGCGGATTACCCTCCTCTAAACTGATATCTCTTCTTTCTCAATATTGGAGCCTTATTCTTCTTGGAGAGAGTGGATTACCCCTCGTCTTGGAGTCTTAAGGCGTTTTAGAGGTTGCGGAGTACTCTCCTCTGAACCAATATTGTCCACTTGTCAAAACTCTTTTTTCTTCTTTCTGAAGGTTAGCCGAAGGTTAAGACGTTAAAATGGCTGAAAGTTTGGAATCCAAACTAGACGCCATCATAAATGCTCTTGCCTCGTTGTCACATAGGACAACAGAGATCGAAGGAGTCATGGTAGGACTCCATAATAATGGAGCATCTGAGATAGCGCCATCTAAAGCATATCAGCCTCAAACTTCTGCGCCAGAAGAAGCAGTTCTACCTTCAGTTCAACAAGATCGAGTAGTCCTACAACGAAAGGAGCCTCGAGTTAGTCTTCCGGGTAAGTTTGATGGAACTCGTTCCAAGTTTCAAGGTTTTGTCAACCAAATCAGGTTGATAATAATTTTACAGCCCGAACGTTATCCGACGGAGGAAGCACGTGTTGGGCTTGTTGGAACCTTGCTTACAGCACAAGCTCTGTCTTGGTTTACTCCCTTGTTCGAGAAGCGATCGCCAATCCTGAGTAACTTTGAAACGTTCTTGGAGGCGTTTGCAGAAGCATTTGGCGAGCATGATAAAGTTCGATGGGCTACAACAAAGATCCGATCGCTACGACAAGGAACACGCTCTGCATCAGTCTATGCCTCGGATTTCAGACAATTGGCAAGTGACATTAATTGGGGTGAAGAGGCGTTGGTGAGTCAGTTTTATTGAGGCTTGAAGGATGATGTGAAGGACTTGCTGTTATCTCTTCCTGATCCTCAAACGCTCAATGAAGCTATTAGCCAAGCTGTAAAGTGTGACAATCGCCTATTCCAACGTCGCCAAGACCAACGTCCAAGACACCAAATGACTCGTTACGACATGACTATGTCTGCAAATAGCTTAAACTCACATTCGGAGGCAACAGACATGCAAATCGACACGGCGCGTGCCCGATCTCTTACTCCAACAGAGAAGAAACGGCGTATGAAGGAAGGGTTATGTTTGTACTGTGGAGAAGAAGGTCACAAGGTTGGAAATTGCCCAAAGAAGCAAAATTGGCACCCTGTCAAGACTAGAAGTGCGATGATTCCGGAAAACGACGACGCCCAGCCACAGTAGGAACCGTGCGGCTGGACAATCTAATATCACGACAACAATCAGGTTCCTCCTTCTCTGTCCAACCTGCCCGTTGCTTTACAATTCCTTTATTTTTAGGCCCTTAAAAACAAAAAACTTTAGCTTTATTGGATTCGGGGGCATCTACTTGTTTTTTAGATGAAGAGTTTGCTAAACGCCACAAGATCCGTTTAGTACAGAAGTCCAAACCTGTTCACGTAGAGGTGATAGATGGACGACCCTTATTGTCAGGCAACGTTACCCACGAATCAGAACCTATAGAAGTGGTGTTTAAGGACCATAGTAGTCACGTTGTTTTTAATATTATTAGAACCCCATCAAGCCCTGTTATCCTTGGTCTTTCTTGGTTAGAAGATCATAATCCGTCCATTGATTGGAGGCTACGAAGGATAACATTTCCTGAAAAAAATAATAATAAACCTGTTGGTAGAACCTACATGAAGAAATCCATGTTTATTGGAGCGAGAGCGTTCCTAAGATCGTCCAAGGAAGGCGCACCATTTGTCATTTATGCAGCTCCAACTAGCGGCGAGAATATCTCAACATCGAATATACCAGAGCAATATAGGGATTTTGAAGACGTGTTTCAGAAGAAGAACGCCGATATACTGCCGGAACATCGACCATATGATTGCGCCATAGACTTGGAAGAAGGAGCGCAACCACCTTTTGGTCCAATATACAACCTATCGCAGACAGAGTTGGCAGAATTGCGGAAGTACATCGATGAGAATCTAGCTAAGAATTTTATTCGACATTCAAAGTCGCCAGCTGGAGCACCAATCCTATTCGTGAAGAAAAAGGATGGCTCACTGGGGATGTGCGTGGACTACCGAGGACTCAACAAGGTGACCAAGAAAAATCGCTATCCCTTACCTTTGATCTCCAGCCTCCTAGATCAACTTGGACGTGCAAGGATTTTTACAAAGATTGATTTAAGAGGAGCCTACAACCTTGTGCGAATCAAAGAAGGAGATGAATGGAAGACAGCCTTTCGTACAAGGTATGGCCATTTTGAGTACAATGTCATGCCTTTTGGTCTTACTAATGCTCCAGCGGTCTTTCAACATATGATGAATGACATCTTTCGGGAGTACCTCGATGACTTTGTTGTCATCTATCTGGATGATATTTTGATATTTTCCAAGAATGAAGAAGAACATGAGAAGCACGTTTGTTTGGTTCTTGAAAAACTACGCGAACGAGGACTCTACGCCAAGTTGGAGAAGTGTCAATTTCACCAGAATGAGATGGAATTTTTGGGCTTCATTGCGACTACAGAGGGCTTGAAGATGGATCCAAAAAAGGTAGAAGCAATTATATCTTGGGAAGTTCCGAAGACGGTTAGAGATGTTCAGTGTTTTTTTGGATTTGCTAACTTCTATCGGATCTTCATCAAGAAGTATTCTCAAGTTGCTGCACCACTCACGCGTCTAACAAGCAAAGACAAGCTCGAATGGGGATCACAAGCAGCAAAAGCATTTCAAGATCTCAAGACGGCATTCACTACGGCTCCAATCTTGGTACACCCTGACTTTGTAAAGGCTTTCTATTTAGAGACCGATGCTTCAGATTTTGCTTTAGGAGCTGTGCTTTCACAGATGGGCATAGACAAGAAGCTTCACCCAGTTGCGTTCTATTCACGGAAGTTCTCTGCTGCTGAGATCAACTACGAGATCCACGACAAAGAGCTGCTTGCTATAGTAGATGCCTTCCAAGAGTGGCGTCACTTCCTCGAAGGAGCTGCACATCCAGTGACTGTTTATACGGACCACAAGAATTTGGAGTACTTCATGACAGCTCGAATTTTGAATCGTCGTCAAGCTCGATGGAATATGTCTCTATCACGATTTGACTTTATTATCACCTACCGCCCTGGAAAACAGCAAGGATTATCTGACGCATTATCGAGGAGATCGTATCTTGCGCCAAAGGCTGGAGAAGTAGCGTTTGATCAACAATGTACAACATTCTTGAAACCAGAAAAATTCAGGATTTTTGCTACTGTTGCAACTATCGATGACGGCTTCCTCAACGAGGTACGTACTGCGACCATTGAGGATTCTATAGCTCTTGACATCAAACAACGTGTCGATAATGACAAGTTTAAGGTGGAGGGAGATCTTCTGTATTTTGAGGAGCGGTTGTATATCCCGAAAGGACCAACTCGACTCCGAGTACTTCAATCTCGCCACGACTTTCCAGCTGCGGGACATTTTGGATTCAACAAGACTTTGGAGCTCATTTCACGAGATTTTTGGTGGCCCCAAATGTGGAAGGATGTGAAGGAATTTGTCCTTTCTTGTGATGTTTGTTCAAGATCCAAGATCCCTCGACATCGTCCGTATGGACTTCTCCAGCCATTGCCTATTCCGCATCGACCATGGTCTTCAGTTTCTATGGACTTCATTACGGACCTACCGCCATCGAATTCATTTGACAGCATCTTTGTTGTGGTAGATCGATTTACCAAGATGGCGCATTTCGTGCCTTGCAAGAAAACATCGTCAAGTGAAGACACCGCAAGACTCTTTCTTAATAACATATATCGTTATCATGGCCTATCAGATGATATCGTGTCGGATCGAGGTACTCAGTTTGTATCCAAGTTTTGGAGGTCCTTCTTTGAGATATTGAAGGTGGATATTAAGCTCTCTTCGGCTTTTCATCCTCAAACTGACGGTCAAACGGAGCGGGTGAATCAAGTTTTGGAGCAATATTTACGATGCACCATCAACTATCAACAAGATGATTGGACTGCATATCTACCGCTTGCTGAGTTCGCATACAACAACACTCTTCATGCGTCAACTCAACAAACACCATTCTTCTCCAACTACGGATACCACCCCAAGCTCGATTTATTGAGTTCTTCAGCAAATAACAACCCAGCAGCTGAAGGATTTGTGAAGCAACTATCGGAGCTTCAAGCGACGTTGAAGCTTCAATTGCAATCTGTCCAAGAGAGTTACAAGGCATCTGCAGATAAATATCGAAATGAGGCGCCTACTTTTAAAGTTGGAAGTAAAGTATGGCTTCTTCGACGGAATATCAAGACCAAGCGGCCATGTGACAAATTGGACTATCGGAGATTAGGGCCATTTGTTATCGGGAAGCAGATCAATCCGGTGGCATATCGTCTGGAGTTACCAGCTACTATGAAGGTACATCCAGTCTTTCATGTGTCTATGTTGGAACCTTATCGAGAGTCAGCTTTTCCCCAAAGAGTACAAAGTCCGCCACCAAGTATCGAAATTGAAAACCATGAGGAATACGAGGTGGAAAAGGTACTAGATTCACGGCGTAATAGAAGAAAATTGGAGTATTTAGTGCATTGGAGTGGATACGACATCAATGAACGAACGTGGGAGCGTACCAAAAATCTTGCCAATGCGCCAAAAAAGGTACAAGAATTTCATCAACGATATCCTCATAAACCTAAGCCGATTCAACGATAGCTTCTTGTTGAAGCTTGCTCATCAAGTAGCATAAAAAGGGAGGAGGGCACCTCCAAAACCCATAGTTTGATAGTGTAGAACTTTGTTAGCAACTATAGTTTGTTCTCATCATTTTGGCCTTTAGACATGGATAGTCAAGATACTACACTTGTTACGTCATCTCAAGCGACTAGCTCACGAAGACGACCGCGAGATGAAGAACCACCTGCACCACAACGACGTCGGAGGATACCGAGCAACAGATCGCTAGTAATTGTATTTGAGGTCGAGCCTGCCTACGACGGTCAGCCAGAAGGTGTGTTTGGAGGACAGTTTCACAATGAAGACACAGAAGTCCACGCTTGGTCAGAGGTTGAAGGAGTTGGTCACTACCGTTGGCTCCAAGGGCCGATGAATCATTTGCCTCGCGAACAACAATTGGAATTCATAGCGGATGTGATGCGACAGATTTTCATTTTCTTGCGTTGGTATTGACTGATAACAACATTGCTTCTCGAAGACCTCGAAGCTAGAAGAGGAGGTGATGTCATGGACATACATTGGAAGATTCTTCGAATATTCTTCTAGAATATTATCTAAAGATTCCTTTAGAAGGTTCTAGAAGATTCTTAGAACATTCCCTAAAGATTCTCTTAGAAGGTTCTAGAATATTCTTAGAAGGTTCTAGAATATTTTAATAGATTCTAGGAAGTTGCTCGAGAAGTTTCCTAATTAGTAGAAGTTGTTGGAAAAGCATCCTAGTTAGCGGAAGTAGCTCGAGAAGCTTCTTATTCAATAATATATATAGGAGTCGAGGCTGAAGGGTTCTTCAGTCTCGACAACACATCTCTTGGAGTTCTAGCTCACCTTTCTGGTGTTGTTCTTGTACTCATCTGTTTAATCTAGTTTTGCCACTTCTTCTTGAACTTCTTGTTAGATTTCAAGTCTATATTTTGTGTCCGTGACATTACCCCTCTACTTGAAGGTATACTAGCATTTTTTAGAGGTTGCGGATTACCCTCCTCTAAACTGATACTTCTTCTGTTACAATATTGGAGTCTTATTCTTCTTGGAGAGAGTGGATTACCCCTCTTCTTGAAATTTTTAAGGTGTTTTATAGGTTGTGGATTACCCTCCTATAAACCAATATTGCCTCTTATAGGGTCATTTTTGTCCTTCTTTTAGAATGGCTGGAGGTCAAGACATTAGTATGACAGAAAGTTCGAAGTCTAAGTTAGATGCTATTATGAATGCCCTCGCTACGTTATCACAAAGAACTGCAGAGATTGAAGGAGTGGTGGCAAGGCTTCATAATGATGGAGTATCTGGGATAGCACAATCTAAACTACACCAGCCTCAATCAGGTTGATAACAGTTTTATAGCCCGAACGATATCCAACAGAGGAGTCACGTGTTGGGCTTGTTGGAACCTTACTTACGGGACAAGCTCTATCATGGTTTGCTCCTTTGTTTGAGAAACAATCATCCATATTAAACAACTTCGAAACCTTTTTGGAAGCATTTACGGAAGCATTTGGTGAACACGATAAGGTTCGATGGGCTACAACAAAGATCCGGTCGCTACGACAAGGGATGCGTTCTACATCAGTCTATGCTTCGGATTTCAGGCAATTAGTTTGTCATATCAATTGGGATGAAGAAGCGTTGATGAGTCAATTCTATTGGGGTTTAAGAGATGATGTGAAGGATTTGCTGTTAACTCTTCTTGATCCACGAACGCTCAATGAAGCCATTAGCCAAGCTGTGAAGTGCGATAATCGCCTATTCCAACGTCGTCAAGACCAATGCTCAAGACAACATATAATTCGCCATGCTCCAACTATGTCGGCAAGCGGTGTGAATTCGCATTTAGAGGCGGAAGACATGCAAATTGATGCGGTATGTATCAAATCTCTTATTATAGAAGAAAAAAAGTGACGTATGGAGGAAAATTTATGCTTGTATTGTGGTGGACAAGGCCACAAAGTTGGAAACTGCCCCAAAAAGCAAAATCGAGGCATAGTCAAGACTAGGGGAGTATTTGTTCAGGAAAACGAGGATGCCCAGCCACAGTAGGAACCGTGCGGCTGGACAATGAAATATCCCAACAACAATCAGGTTCCTTTCTTTCTGCCCAACCTGCACTTTGTTTTACAATCCCTCTGTTTATCGGCCCTCAAAAATTGAGAACCTTAGCACTACTAGACTCAGGAGCATCTGCTTGTTTTTTAGACAAAGAATTTACAAAGCGTCATAAGATCCCTTTAGTACAAAAATCAAAACCTGTTCATATTGAGGTGATAGATGGGTGACCTTTATTGTCTGGTAGCATCACCCATGAATCAAAACCTATAGAAGTAACGTTTAAAGACCATAGTAGTCATATTATTTTTAATATTATTAGAACCCCATCAAATCCTATTATTCTTGGTCTTTCTTGGTTGGAAAAACATAATCCATTGATAGATTGGAAGTTGCGGAAGATGACTTTTCTCACAAAACCACCCAAGAAAAAACCTAGTAAAAAACCTCGAAAAAAGAAATCCTTATTCATTGGAGCAAGAGCGTTTATAAGATCATCTAAGGAAGGCACTCCATTTTTCATTTATGCGGCTCCAACTACCGAGGAGAAGATCTCAATAGCAAGTATACCGGAGCAATATAAGGATTTTGAAGACGTGTTTCAAAAGAAGAACACCGACATACTACCGGAACACCGACCATATGATTGTGCCATAGACTTGTAAGAAGGAGCACAACCACCTTTTGGCCCAATCTACAATCTATCGCAAACGGAGTTGGCAGAGTTACGAAAGTACATCGACGAGAATCTAGCCAAGAACTTCATTCGTCATTCAAAATCATCAGCTGGAGCACCCATCTTATTTGTGAAGAAGAAAGATGGATCATTACGAATGTGTGTGGACTATCGAGGCCTCAACAAGGTAACAAAGAAAAATCGTTATCCATTACCCTTGATTTCTAGTCTCTTAGAACAACTTGGACGTGCGAAGATCTTTACAAAAATTGATCTAAGGGGAGCTTATAATCTCGTACGAATCAAGGAAGGAGATGAGTAAAAGACAGCATTCCGTACAAGGTATGGTCATTTCGAATATAATGTCATGCCTTTTGGTCTTACCAATGCTCCAGCGGTTTTTCAACATATGATGAATGACATCTTTCGAGAACACCTCGACGATTTTGTTGTCATCTACTTGGACGATATTCTAATATTCTCTAAAAACAAGGAAGAGTATGAAGAGCATGTTCATTTGGTCTTGGAGAAACTACGCAAGCGAGGACTATATGCCAAATTAGAAAAGTGTTTATTTCACCAGACGGAGATGGAATTTTTGGGATTCATTGCGACTACAGAAGGTTTGAAGATGGACCCCAAGAAAGTAGAAGCAATCATGTCTTGGGAGGTTCTGAAGATGGTTAGAGACGTACAATGCTTTCTTGGTTTTGCTAACTTCTATCGGATCTTCATGAAGAATTATTCTCAAGTTGCTGCTCCTCTCACTCGATTAACATGCAAGGATAAGTTGGAATGGGGACCTTTGGCGGAGAAGGCGTTTCAAGATTTGAAGACAGCATTTACTATAGCTCCAATTTTGGTACATCCAGACTTTACAAAGGCCTTCTATTTAGAAACTGATGCTTCAGATTTTGCTTTGGGAGCTGTGCTTTCACAAATGAGTGAAGACAAGAAGCTCCATCCAGTTGCATTCTATTTTCGGAAGTTCTTTGCTACTGAAATCAATTATGAGATCCACAATAAGGAACTTCTTGCTATAGTGGATTCTTTCAAAGAATGGCGTCACTTTCTTGAAGGAGTTGCACATCCAGTAACCGTATATACGGATCACAAGAATTTGGAGTATTTCATAACGGCTCGAGTTTTAAATCGGCGTCAAGCTCGGTGGAATATGTCGCTATTTAGATTCGATTTTGTTATCACTTATCGACCTGGAAGGCAGCAAGGACTATCCGATGCTTTATCAAGGAGATCGTATCTTGCACCAAAGGTTAGAGAAGCAGTGTTTGATCAACAATGTACAACATTATTGAAGCTAGAGAGATTTCAACTTTGTGCTACTATTATATCATTTGATGCTGACTTCCTAAACCAAGTACGTGCTATGACCATTAAAGATTCAGTAGCCATTGATATCAAGCAACATACCAATGATAACAAGTTCAAGGTGGAGGGAGATCTTTTATACTTTGAAGAGCGATTGTACATTCCAAAAGGATTAGCACGACTCCGAGTTCTTCAATCTCGCCATGATTTTCCAGGTGCGGGATATTTTGGATTCAAGAAGTCCTTGGAGCTTATTTCTCGAGATTTTTGGTGGCCCCAAATGTGGAAGGATGTGAAAGATTTTGTCCTCTCTTGTGACATCTGTTCAAGATCTAAGAATCCTCGGCATCGCCCTTATGGACTTCTACAGCCATTGCCAATTCCACGTCGACCATGGTCTTCAATTTCTATGGACTTCATCACGGACTTGCTATCATCAAACTCATTTGATAGCATCTTTGTCGTGGTAGATCGGCTTACGAAGATGGCACACTTTGTTCCTTGTAAAAAGACATCGTCCAGTGAAGTCACAACAAGACTCTTTCTCGATAATGTGTATCGATATCATGGACTACCAGATGATATCATATCATATCGTGGTACCCAGTTCGTATCAAAGTTTTGGAGATCTCTCTTTGGGATATTGAAGGTGGATATCAAGCTTTCTTCAGCTTTTCATCCTCAAAGTGATAGCCAAACGGAACGGGTGAACCAAGTCTTGGAGCAGTACTTACGATGCAGCATCAACTATCAGCAAGTCGATTGGACTGCATATCTACCGCTAGTCGAGTTTGCATATAACAACACCCTCCATGCGTCGACTCAACAAACACTATTCATTTCCAACTATGGGTATCATCCGAAGCTTGATTTATTGAGTCCATCAACAAATAACAATCCAGCAGCTGAAGGATTTGGGAAGCAATTATCAGAGCTTCAAACTATGTTGAAGCTTCAATTACAATCTGCTCAAGAATCCTATAAGACGTCTGCAGATAGATTTCGGAATCAAGCATCTACTTTCAAAGTTGGAGACAAAGCCTTGCTTCTTCGACGAAATATCAAGACCAAGCGACCGTGTGATAAGTTGGACTATCGAAGATTGGGACCATTTATCATCCAGAAGCAAATTAATCCAGTGGCATACCGGCTGGAGTTATCGGCTTCTATGAAGGTACATCCTGTCACGGCCATAATCATGTAAGCTAATAATTACATATAGAAATAGGTAGAAGTACGTAAAAGTAGATAAAAGTAAGTTAATTCTATAATATTTAATATAGAAGCTTCTTAGAAACTTCCTAGACGCTGCTTTGACTTCATAGGTGTCTTTAATTGACTTTTTGGATTAGAAACGTGGTCAACAAGTTGGCCATGTGCCACACATGTTGTTAGCTTGAAGATCAAGCTAACTATGTGGCCCACACGTAGAAAAACTTGCCTTGTAAGTCAAGGCATGTGTCCTACAAAGTCAACACATATTGGAGGTCCTATAGAACATTGCCACGTAGCCCCTAATTAGATAGTATATATAGAGACAAGAGTGAAGGCTTCTTCACTCTTGTCAACTCCTTTCTTGCTTCTAGTCTAGTTTCAAGGGTCTCTAGTTTTCTTGTCTTTTGGCAATAGCCATTCTAGTTTCTCTTTTCAATATACATACTTATTATTCATATTTTGTTACTTTTCTTTGAGTGAAGGCTTACTTGTCTGAACTGTTTTTTCATCGAGTTCTTGTCCTTGACACATCCAGTCTTTCATGTTTCTCTGTTGGAACCTTATCGAGAGTCATCTTTTCTTGGAAGAGTGCAATATCCGCCACCTAGTATTGAAATCGAGAACCACGAAGAATACGAGGTTGAAAAGGTATTGGATTCACGACGAAGGTGGGGGAAAGTTAGAATATCTTGTTCATTGGTGCGGCTATGACATTAATGAGTGAACGTGGGAGCCAGCTAAAAATCTTACGAATGCGCCACAAAAGGTACAGGAGTTTCATCAACGACATCCCGATAAACCTAAATCAATTCGATGATAGCTTCTTTCTGAAGCTTGTTCTCCCAACAATATAAGAAAAGGGGAGAGCACCAGCAAAATTCATAGTTGATGTAGTTATTTTCTCCAAGATAGATCGTAGTTTGGTCTTTTGATATGGATAGCCAAGAGATAGATACTATGCCAGTCAGAGTATCACAACCGAGTAGCTTACGAAGGCGACCCCGAGATGAAGAACTACATGTACCACGATGACAACGGAGGATACCGAGTAACCGATCACTGGTGATTGTATTTGAGATCGAGCCTGCTTACGATGGTCAACTAGAAGGCGTGTTTGCAGGACAATTTCACAATGAGGACACGGAAGTTCATGCTTGGTTAGAAGTCGAAGGCGTGGGCCACTACCGTTGGCTTCAAGGGTCGATGAACCACTTGCCTCGTGAACAACAGTTGGAGTTCATAGCAGAAGCTATGCGACAGATCTTCATTTTCTTACGTTGGTACTGATCATTAACATTGCTTCTCAGAGACCTTGAAGCTAAAGGAGGGGATGATGTTAGGAACATATTCTTTAGAACTTTCTAGAGAGAAGTTTCTAGAACCTTCTAGAAAACAAGCCTCTGGAACCTTCTAGAAGAGAAGCCTCTGGAACCTTTTAGAGAGAAGTTTCTAGAAGCTTCTAGAAAGGTAGTCTCTGAAACCTTATAGAAGAGAAGTTTCTAGAAGCTTCTAGAAAGGAATCCCCTGGAACTTTCTAGAAGCTTTCTAGTTAATAGAAGTAGCTTGAGAAGTTTCTAGAACCTTCTAGAAAGGAAGCCTCTGGAACCTTCTAAAAGCTTCCTAGTTAATAGAAGTAGCTCGAGAAGATTCCTAAGTAGGAGTATATATAGGGATCGAGGCTGAAGAGTTCTTCAGTCTCGACAACACATCTCTTGGAGTTCTAGCTCACCTTTCTGGTGTTGTTCTTGTACTCATCTGTTTAATCTTGTTCTGCCACTTCTTCTTGAACTTCCTCTTAGATTTTAAGTCTGTATTTTGTGTCCGTGAAAAGTATCCCCCGGCTGACTGTAATGGGATGACTGAACCTGGCCACTCAGTATTTGTACCGGAGTTGGTCGTTGCTCCCAATATTCAAGGTAACTGAACATTAATAAAAGTCCCCTTTCTTTATATTTTCACTTTATACTCGTGTTACAACACGACAGCGTTGTTCAAAGTTCCAAGCGTAGGTCCCTATTGTAGCTGGACAAATTTGTTTCCAACATGCTATCTTCTTTGATTACCGTACTCATCATTTTATTGTTGCGTCACTTCTGTGGGCAATGTTGAGCACTGTGCTTAGATTCTCCATAATATAAGTACAATCCTTTTTGACGACGACGAGTCTTTTCTTACATAGTAAGAGGTTTAAAATATATTGCATCAATTTGCATATCCTCTACTTTCAAATGTATGTATTAAAGAGATGTTGGTATTGCCATTAAATTATAGTAACGTTGTCATATTATGTACTATCTTGCTTGATAACACACTGAGCATCTGGTTGTGGAAGATAAAACAATGTTTTATAAGTATCTAGGTAGGTTAGTGGGTTTCAACCATCTAAATACAAACTATTTCAGATTTCAATGTAAAAGCTTCATCTCAATATAAAGTACTTAGAATACTATTTTTAATAGCTTTTGGATATTAAAAGTACAAATTCTTTTATTATTTTTTATTTTTATTTCTATTTCATTTTTTTATTTTTTTATTTTTTTATTTATTTTTAACTCCTAACTCTAGACAGCAAGCCTCGGTAAGTTGTAATTCTCAATCTGACCATCTGATTGTTGTGAGACTTCTACCACTAGTGTCTTTATAAGTCTTCTTAATGCTCAAGAAGTTCAATCCATCCAACCTACAGATTGCAAGAACACCACAAATCCATGCTGAAGTCCCTTGACTGCTGCCTAAAAGGTTGATGACAAACTTTAACTTGCAATTTCTCCTTCTCTGACCATTAATTCTCATTCAAACTTTATGTGCAGCTCCACCTTTAAGTCTTCGACTAATCATGTCAAAATTCACCTTATTCTAGCTAGTAGATCTCAGATATTACAAAAAACCTAAACAACTCCAATATACCAGCTTCTGATACCTCTTTATACTAATGATCAAATATCCTCTATCTGTACTATAAGATTAACACAAATTTTTGCATGCTCTTAGTATACTCAACTATCTAGACACCTCTAAAATTTCAACTACAAATATCTCTCCAATTTTGCAAAACAATTAAGAGTACTAGCCTTTACTTTATTGCAAAAATCCAATTCACCAATACAAACACTGACTTTGAGTAACGATTGCAAAGTCCTCCCAAATCCTATGAAACTCAATTCTATACCTTTTGAAGAAGCTTGAAGCTAGCTCTCCGATCCCAAAATCTTGATCTCTGAATGCCCTCTTCTTTTTCTTCTCTTTTCCTTTAACTCTGTGAGGTCCCCTATTTTTTTGCCCTAGACTCCAAATTGGAACAACACACCCGCTTCTATGGAATTCCTACCTCTAAGAGGAACTTTCCATGGAAAGTACATTTTCTTGAAACGGCATAGAAAATAGAATAACTTAAAATGGAACCGAAGCCTCTGTATTTGGGACCTCATTAGATTGCCCAATCGAGTCAAGTCTCATATTGAGTAAGAGGCCCGTAAAAGGACCTGGATTGGATGTCTCCGTAATTGGGTTAAATTGGCCCTTTACATCAGACTCACTTAAATATTGAATTGAGCCTTTCTCTTTTTTTTGACTTTTGATAAGAATGGCTCGGACTCATTCCACTCGATTTATCGAAGAATCTTGAGGACCTCAATTTATCCCCTCAATTTTTTCCTAGCTTTAGATCTGCTGATCCCAATTATTGAAATTGAATGGAGCATTACATTGTTGATAAGTATGCCTCGACTGCTTGCTATTTCTACACATTGGTGCGTTATGGTCACTGGCTCCGGGATTGGAATATTCACTAGTATAATGATCAATTTGTCTGCAACGAAAACAACAAAGTGATCTTCTTGCATCTTTATCAGGCATATTGGGTGTTTCCACTGTTATATACTTACTAGGCTAGTTCCATGTAAGATTAAAAAATGATCCTGGTTGTCTCGTTGGTACGGAGGGTACTTGATTTGATGACGCCAGTGGAGCATATGCTATTATCACGTTCAATGGTACAGCTTGCAATGGGGTGACATTAACTGGCCCCTGAATATTGGCACTGAAATTGGCCATTGTTTCTAACATCTAAGATGACTAAATATTAATAAATCTTTTCTATTTATATTTTCATCATATACTCGTGTTACAATACGACATCCACCCCCTCTGAACCTGTGTATCCTTTAGTATGCTCCAAATAATCTAGTTGTTGTTTGATTTATAATATGTTATCCAAATCTTCGTTCAAATCTTCTTCATCACTTTTGCTATCCAAGTCAATTTCATCTTTTGGTTGAAGAATATCTATGTCTTCACCAAGGTCTTCTATATTTATTTCTGTGTATCTTTGTTTAAAAATTTTTACTCGCTTCCCTACAATTGGTATTTTTAACCTTGTTCCATCTAACTCCTACAATGAGTAAGTTGCATTATCATGATTAGTTGTTATCACATACGATCCAAACCATCGCTTAGAAAACTTCCTTAAAGTATTATATTGATTGTCTAAGCTACTATCATAGACCAAAACCCAATCACCTTCTTTAATTGCTTTAGTCGTCAATCAATGCTGCTTATCAAATAGTGCCTTGTTTTATAACCTTGATCTTTTTAACCTTTTTAATACTATTTGCACATCTTTCGATCTTTGCTCTAATTATTGAATTCTAATAGCTAGAAGTTCTACTCTTTTCAATCCATCTTTCCATAGTAGCACACCTTAAGTAGGTACTTTTTCTTCAATTGGCATAACTGATTTTTGACCTGTCATAAGCTCAATAGATATATATCTCGTTAGTGAGCTATGAATTGTTCGATCAGCCTATAATGCAAATGACAAAAGTCGTGACCATTCTCTAACCCTCCCATTACAAATTTTAACTAATGCTTTCACAATTGGTCGGTGACCACGCTCACTTTTTGTATTTCTTTTAGAATTATAAGCAGTAGTCAGTGATAGTTTAATTCTACATCTTTCAAAGAATTCATGAGCTTCTTGTACATTTAATTCTCTATAATTTATAGTGATTTTTCCTACACATCCGTAGCAGCAAATAACATCTTCAAGCAAAAATTTACAAATTCCTTCTGTAATTTTTGTTTTCAATGCTCTTCCTTCTACTTGATTTGATAAATCTTCACGAGCTAAGATCAAATATCTCATTTGTCATAACTTGATTGGCATAATAACCAAATCAACAATCAATTTAAAATGAATAGTTAGAGGATATGTAGGATGAAGACCATCTCGATGTCGTATATTTGAATATGTTTGACAAATTTCACATGACCCTACAAATAAGAGCACATCTCAATATATATTTTTCCACTAATATTATTCTTTAAGCTTAGCAAAAGTAGCCCAAATTCCTCTATGTCCTGCCTATAAACTATTATGAAACTCCTTCAATAATTTTTGTTTCTCTTCTTTATTGCCTATCACTCTTTGTAGCATTCCAATTCCTTTCTTTGGTCTCTTCCATAAGAATCCTTCTTGAAGCAAAAATCCATATGCATTTTTTTTTATTTTTTTAAATTTTTTTGTAGATCAATTTTCTTGCTTAGTCAAGATATTCAAGTAATGACCAATATCTAATAATTCTCCTTCATAAAATTCTTCCAGAAATAGCTAATCTTCTTTGTTAAGATTTGATACTGAATAGAATTTTGATCCAACATCATCAAAGTCTTCAACCATTTCGTCTTCTCTTTCATATCTTGCTCTAGATAGCATGTCTGCTACTAAATTGTCTTTTCCAGTAACATACTTAAATTTTGGATTTAATGACTTAATATAAGTAATCCATCTTAACATTGCAATATTCGGCGTTGAACAATTAGTAATCATTCCAAGTAATGGCAAGCAATCCATTTCAATTACTACTGCTGTACCAATCAAATAATCCCTTTCAGCTTTTACAGCCGAAATAACTTTTCAAAGTTTTCTTTTGACTTATAAATATGCACGTTGACGAGTACTTAAAACTTTAGCTCCAAATCGAATTACAAATATATTTCTACTTAAATCATCTTGACTCATAACCCATCCAATAGTAATAGGACTAGTATCCACAGTAAGAATTACTTGTCTATTATAGTTATAATCAATTTTTCCTAAAATTGGAGGTATCACCAATAATACCTTTAGCTTCTGCATTCCTTCAGTATGCTTTCTTTCCCATTTAAATCGATAATCCTTACATAATAATTCATACAATGGATCCGCTATATGAACATAATGAAGAATCCATATATGATAAAATACACAAGCTCCTAAAAACCAACGTACTTCTGTTAAAGAGTCACATGAATCTTTCATCCTTCCAATTGCATCAACTTTGCTTGGATCTGGCTTTCTCCTATAAAATCCACACAAATGTCCAATAATAAGAACTTTCTGTACTCCAAATGTAGATTTTGCTCCTGAAAGTATAAGATGAACCTCTTCAAGTCAAGTTAAAATCTTTTCACAATCTTGTATATGATCAACAACATATTTGTGACATCCCTTCTCATCTAAAGTTTCATCTTTTTCTCCTTCTTTACATCCTTTGCTAAAAACATCATCTAAAAAAGACATAGTTTTTTCAGGAATGAAGTTTCTTAATACCTTGTTCATCCCATTCATCATATGTGCAACTGAGTTAGTAGCACCTTGTGGAAGAGTAGACCTTTTAAGTAATCCAAGTGGTGTACTCATTGTTGTTAGATCTCTACTCCCATGCGTAAGTTAAAATTGATCATAATCCAAATATAAATCACCCATTGATTAATTATCCTTCCCGCAAACGCTTCTACAAACTTGTCTACTAAAGGTCCTATACTGATATTTCTTATAGTTACTACATTCATTGGCTGCATATCTTGAATAAAATGTAACAATCCATTTTTCTTAGGCACCGTAAATCAACGACTAGAATATGGAGCAAAAGAAGGCTCTAAAATTTTCATTCGCATCTTTTCTTTCAATAATTCCATCAATTTAGGTAAATGTACCCTCGACACGGGAATTGGCCTTAAGTTCTAAGACACATGAGGTACTGTAAAGATAACCATAGGAGCAACAACATTAGGATCTACACATCCTATTTCACGAGACCCAAAGATAAATGATTTACCTCGTTTCACAAATATTTTTTTAAAATATTCAATTTTTGTTGGAAATAAAGAACCATCACATCCAATCTTCAATTCTTCAAAAGTCTCCTTTATAAACTGATGTCCAATCTTTTTTGGATCTCTTAAACTTTCTTCTTTTGATACTTCTTCTATTTGTTCCTTAGAATCTTCTGATAAAGGTTCGGCAACAGGTTTTACCTTTGAATCTACTATTTTATATTTTGTCTCTACAATAACTTCTAGTACTTGAAAAGTTTCAAGTATAGAATAAACTTCCCTTGAATGAATTTCCACAATCTTATCATTATCTCCTAATTCAATAGATGCAATTAATTCTAAAGAATCTTCTAATCCATTTTCTTCATAAACACCTAAAATCTTCTCATCATCTTTTAATGTCCCTAACTTGTGTAATTTCTTTTCAATACTATATAATCTTTTCTTTTCTTTTCTTTTAAAATCATCAACTTTCTTATACATAATATTTCTATTTTCAAAAATATCAATAAAAATCGCATCAAAGGTACCTATATCTTGCAAGAGTATTTCTTCTTTTGTACCTCTATAATCCCGCTTTATAGTGGTACTTTTCCAAAATCCTTAAATCCTTCAACAACCTTTGGTAATGGTTTCTCCCTCAACCTATCTCGATTTCGTTCATGATTAGGAGGTACTATCAAAAATTGTACAGCTTTCCTTTCATCTTCACTAAGTACCCTTGTATAAGCAGAACCATCATCAAGTACTTTTGTTTCCATCCGTGTTGCCATAATATAAGGTTGTCCTAAAATCAATGGATAAGACATTGCATCTTAAATAAAGAAATGTTATTCTGTTGCAACATCTCGAATCCAAATTTTGACATTTAGACGAGCTCCATATAATTTGCCTCGTGTGTTATTAGCTACTCGTATTGCCCATCCATGTTCTATATCAATTGGCCATTTTTGCTTCTTATAAAGATCCTTAGACATAAGATTTATTTCAGAACCATGATCAACTAAAGTAACTATTGGTTCTTCTATATCTCCTACTTTCACCAATACTTCAGTAGTTACCCTTGCTCAATGTTTTCGAGTATAATGGCTTGAAGCTTCCATTTCCTTATGACTATAATCTTCAAAACATACTTCTTGATTATATCCATTCTTTTCATTTGTTGATTGCTTGTAACCATTATCAATCTCTTCTTCATCTTTATATATTCCTACATCAATAGCATGACCCATTCCAGCTTTGTCCATCAATTGCCTCTTTTGCTTAATGCTATCAATGATAACATCATGAAACTCCTTCTTTGCAATTCCCAAAATTTCTTTTAATGTGAATTCCATCTTAGTACTTAATATACGTTCTTTCAACACCCCTTTTAAATTTATTGCCGCTTCAATATCAGAAAGTAGCTTATAAGCAATTGATTTACCTTTTTTTTGTCTCCTTTGTTTTTTCTTCTAATGATGCTGAAGTATCTTTTATAGGTAATTCTTGTGAAGCCGCCTCACAAGCCTTGTCTCCTCGAGTTTGCGTCTTAGAAGAATTTCCTTCTCTTATATCATCAAAATTTCCTTGTCTCTTTTCTTCCATCAAAGCTTCATGTTGGCTCTTAGCAATATATGCATCAACTAAAAGAGACTCAACAGGATCTTCCCAACCTGTTGCACCTCGTATTGTAGTTGCAGTCCTCAATAACGCTTTCCGAGGCATTTTTCCTTTTTGTATTGTGGAAATAGCAGAAGCCCAAAATTCACTAGTTTTTATACTTCTACCAAAGTCGTCATCTACTTTAACACCATAACTTGCACTTTCTCCTATTGCTATTCCAAGTTCTATTAAATAATCTTGAATGAATGCTCTCATACCTCTTTTGCCAAAATTGGTTTGAAAGAGATCCTCTATATCCTTTAATGTAATCTTTCCATCTTTCCAGTAAATAACTCCTTGCTGTACTATATTATTAAATTTACTGCAATCCTTCCTAGTATGTGAAACGTCATCACTCTAGATACATCTTTGTATATATCCTTGTTTTGAAACATTCTTCAAATTATTTGTAAAAGTATTTTCTTCAAGTCTTATCAATTTGATTTGAAGATCTCGCATTCTACTTATAATTTCTTCAATTTCCATCTCTCTTTTCTTTGGTAAAGATATTGAAGGTTAAACAATAGACATTGTTGGTTGTATTGTATGTATTGGAATTTTAGGTACTTGTACTACTTTTGGAATATTACTCTTATCTTTCATCCTTTCTCTTTTTGCAAGCAAACCCACCTCATTTTCAACATTTTTCTACTTTGTTGTCAATCCTTCATCTTCTTCTTTGTCTTCAAGAAGCAACTCCAATTTCCCTTCTAACTCTCCATCAGTAGCTTGAAGAAATAATTCAACCTTGTTCGGCTCTAATGTCAATTTTTCTACCTTCGATAATTGAGAATATTGCCTCTCAAATTTCCTTAGTAGCTCTGTGGCTTGCAAATACTTATTAGACTACTCAATCCATTCTAGAAATAGTTTCTTAGTAATACAATTAGTGTCCTCTAAGAAATATTCATCTTTTAATGCATGTGAAAAAATCTCCCATAAATTTCCATAATGATCCATAATTGATGTAATATGCTCTTTTATTTCCGATATCATAGCAAGTCCAAATAATTCAACCATCTTCTTCTCAAAAACCCGATTTAATTCCATTTCTCAAACATAACATCTTAAATACCTTGAAATATCCTTTCCATCAAATTGATCAATTTTATTGACCACTGCTTGCAATGCTTAAGTTGCTAAAGCTTCTTTGCGATCATTGCTTTGTTATTGTTGCATACATAATTATAAGGCTTGAAACACACCAAAAAAAGATGGATCCATGTATATACCTTATCATTTAGAAGAAGCTCCACTTGAAGCTCATTCAAAATTTTTATTCTCGTTCTTCATAAAAAAAAAACGAAAATAAACGAATCTCAATACCTCCCACCACAAGCGTTTCACGTTGGGTTCATCACTTATGTCATATTACATGCTATCTTATTTCAAAATGCATTGGACGTTTGGTTGTAGAAGATAAAACAATGTTTTACAAGTATCTAGGTAGGCTAGTGGGTTTCAACCATCTAAATACAAACTATTTCAGATTTCAATGTAAAAGCTTCATCTCAATATAAAGTACTTAGAATACTATTTTTAATAGCTTTTGGATATTAAAAGTACAAATTCTTTTATTATTTTTTATTTTTATTTCTATTTCATTTTTTTATTTTTTTATTTTTTTATTTATTTTTAACTCCTAACTCTAGACAGCAAGCCTCGATAAGTTGTAATTCTCAATCTGACCATCTGATTGTTGTGAGACTTCTACCACTAGTGTCTTTATAAGTCTTCTTAATGCTCAAGAAGTTCAATCCATCCAACTTACAGATTGCAAGAACACCATAAATCAATGCTGAAGTCCCTTGACTGCTGCCTAAAAGGTTGATGACAAACTTTAACTTGCAATTTCTCCTTCTCTGACCATTAATTCTCATTCAAACTTTATGTGCAGCTCCACCTTTAAGTCCTTGACTAATCATGTCAAAATTCACCTTATTCTAGCTAGTAGATCTCAGATATTACAAAAAACCTAAACAACTCCAATATACCAGCTTCTGATACTTCTTTATACTAATGATCAAATATCCTCTATCTGTACTATAAGATTAACACAAATTTTTGCATGCTCTTAGTATACTCAACTATCTAGACACCTCTAAAATTTCAACTACAAATATCTCTCCAATTTTGCAAAACAATCAAGAGTACTAGCCTTTACTTTATTGCAAAAATCCAATTCACCAATACAAACACTGACTTTGAGTAACGATTGCAAAGTCCTCCCAAATCCTATGAAACTCAATTCTATACCTTTTGAAGAAGCTTGAAGCTAGCTCTCCGATCCCAAAATCTTGATCTCTGAATGCCCTCTTCTTTTTTTTCTCTTTTCCTTTAACTCTGTGAGGTCCTCTATTCTTTTGCCCTAGACTCGGAATTGAAACAGTAGACCCACTTCCATGGAATTTTTGCCTCTAAGAGGATCTTTCCACGGAAAGGACGTTTCCTTGAAACGACATAGAGAATGGAACAACTTAAAATGGAACCGAAGCCTCTGTATTTGGGACCTCATTGGATTGTGCAATCGAGTCAAGTCTCATATTAAGTAAGAGGCCCATAAAAAGACCTGGATTGGATGTCCCCGTAATTGGGTCAAATTGGCCCTTTACATTAGACTCACTTAAATATCGAATTGGTCCTTTCTCCTTTTTTTGACTTTTGATAAGAATGGCTCGGACTCATTCCACCCCATTTATCGAAGAATCTTGAGGACCTCAATTTATTCCCTCAATTTTTTCCCTGGCTTTAGATCTGCTGATCTCAATTATTGAAATTGAATGGAGCATTACATTGTTGATAAGTAAGCCTTGACCGCTTGCTATTCCTACACACTGGTGCATAATTGTCACTGGCTCTGAGATTGGAATATTCACTAGCATAATGATCAATTTGTGTGCAACGAAAACAACAAAGTGATCTTCTTGCATTTTTATCAGGCATATTAGATGTTTCCACTGTTATATACTTACTAGGCTAGTTCCATGTAAGATTAAAAAATGATCCTGGTTGTCTCGTTGGTACGGAGGGTACTTGATTTGATGACGCTGGTGGAGCATACGCTATTATCATGTTCAATGGTACAGCTTGTAATGGGGTGATATTAACTGGCCCCTGAATATTGGTACTAGAATTGGCCATTATTTCTAACATCTAAGATGACTAAATATTAATAAATCTTTTCTATTTATATTTTCACCATATACTCATGTTACAACACGATAGTATTGAGGTCCATTTATATGGTTTACAAATTGAAATTTAAAAAGATGATTGTCGCACTTCACAGCAAAGTCAATTGCTTGACTCAATGTTTGAAGATTAATTAAGTTGACCATTAATTTTTTTACCTCATATTGTAATCCGTAGAGAAATTCGAGAATAAGTGCAGCATCATTCTACTTGATATCAGTTACAAGTTCTCAAAATTGTGAAGCATAGAATGTTACTGATCGATTGCTTTATCACAAAATACGGATCTTGTTGGTTGCAATATAAATTGTATCATGTTCTCCATACATAGATCAAAATTTTGCCAAAAAAACCTCCATATTATCGAATACTAGATCTCATCATTCAAGAAAAGATGAAAACCATGATAATGCTAAATGTGAAAGAAGCATATCTATGAATCTAACTTGCGATCCTGGAATTGGATAGCTTTGGGATTGAAGTTCAATCAAAAGTTGTACTTGATTGATAAATCCTCTAAACTTTAATTTAGTGCCATCAAACTTCTCAAGTAGGATAATTCTAGGTTCTCTAATACTAGAAGGATGTTTTTCTATAAGAGAAGGGATATAATTTGGTGCAGGTATTGAAGTAGCTCCAATCATTTCTATATCTTCATTTCCTGCCAATCTTGTTGCTTCTTGTGGTAGTAAATTGAGTTGATGCATCACAAGCATTAACTCCCTCAATTGCTCTTGCATTTGTGCCATTGCACTCTTCATTTCAGCAAGTTCTACCATGATAATACTTAGAAAAAATAGATATATCTATAACATTATCTTAGTTTTGATGGATGTTATTATTAAAAAGCATCAACTTTCTTTGTTGCATTTATAAGATTCTTTGTTGGCTCCTATATACATTTATTAATATCATATTTGTACCTATAAATAAGCTATTTTAATCTATTCCAATGCCATTGTCGTACGGTGTCATGTTGTGGTTCGGCTACTATATGAAAATAATGTAATTATGTACTTAATATATAATTTATTAAGTAACATGGTAAGAGCCATGTTAGTAGATTTTAGTTGGTTGTAGGATATAATTTGATTATTACTTTGAGAAGAGGTTTTTTAAAAAGATTACTATAGAATTTGTATAACTTTAATTTCTTTTTGATAGTGGCTTTTAAGATTGGTTTTGGTTGATAATAACTTCTAAATATTTAGAGTCACCTTTGTTAGACATTGGTGACATTTGAAAACTTATTTTGGTTCTTTTATTTGGTGTTTAGAGCATACATTATGTAAATCTTATAAGAAAAAGGATTGGAGAAGGATTTTGGTAGCAAAAGGAGGAATTAGGGCACCAATATAGATGAATGGAGATGAAAAATAAAAATCTCCATTCCTATTGGTCAAAAATCATGACCAATGGGCTTTGAGGAGGCTGCCCAAGGCCATATTAGGGATTAGGGTTAGTTTCTCGAGGCCATTCGAGTTTTTGAGGCTAGGGTCAGAAGGTTTAGGTTTTTGGATATGGTTTTGGTGCAAAATTTGTGTCATTTGGGGTTTATATGAAGAAGTTATAGGCGCTCAAAGTTAAGGTGTAAGTTTTCGACGTACTGTCACTCTTTTGAGCATACCGCACGCGTACGGATGGCAAACGAGGATCGGCGACCGGATTTGAAGAGAATACTTTTTCGGCTACAGTTTGTGCATACTGTTTATCGAATTCCAAGCTTTTATGAAGGAGATATTGGCAGTTGAAGTCAGCGCTTGATATCTAAGGGTAGTAAGTAGCCCGAATTACTTGTGCTTGTGATTTGAGCTATATCTTAGACAATTTGATGAGGTTTTAGCTCAAAATTTTCAAGGTTGAGTGTAATCGTGTTATAAAGCTTTCTATATAAGTTTTGTGTGATTTGGAGCTTGGATTTAAGAGATATAAGGAAAATAGTTTTCGGGTGCTTGTAAGTTAGGGTTTTGTGCACCTGCTAGGGTTTCTTAGATGCCGAACGATCGGTGATAGATGTACGGTTCAATTTTTTTGTGGTAAAAGTTAAGTATAGCATCTAGCTTATGTAGAAATTTGAAACAAAGTGAACGGTTGGATTAGCTTTTATGAATTTTCAAAGTCTGATGTAAAAAGGTCCTTGGCGGGAAGAAATATATTTTGAAGAATTTTAATATATTTTGAGTTTTTATACAAAACAAAGAGCTTTTGTTTTTGGGAGCTATGGCATTATATAAAAAAGAAACCTAAAATTTCTATAGCTAGATACCCGGTGTATTCCCAGATAGAAAATCACGCCATACGACAACGGCATGATTTGCTATCTAGGAATACACTAGGTATGTAGCTGTAGAGAAGTTAGCATAAACCTTTATATGAATCTTTTCTTAGCTTCTAAAACTCCTTTGATTTGCATTAAACTCAAAATATATCAAAATCCCTTCAAAACATATTTTTTCCACAAAAGATTTTTTCTTTCTGAACTTTAGAAATTCATAACGCTTAATCTAGCCATTTAGTTTGTTTCAAATTTATAGGATAGCTAGAAATTACTCTTAACTTTTACCACAAAAAAAATAAAATGGAAATTCACTCTCGATCTTTTGGCATCTAAAAAACCCTAATAGATGCTCTAATTCCTAATTTACAAGCACCTAAGCACTATTTTCTTAATATCTCAAGAATCCAATACTCAAATATCATAAAACTTATGTTAAAAGTTTATTAACATAAAATTACACAATTCTTGAAATTTTGAACGAAATCCTTATCAAAGTTTTTAAGATATAGCTCAAGACACAACCACTAATAAATCGGGTCTTTTACTACCCTTAGATTGCATGCATTGACTTCAAAATCCAATAACTCCTTTATTATAACTTGGAATCCAATAAGCAATATACAAAAAGTGTAGCCGCAAAAGTGCTCTCTCTAGTCGCAGTCGCCGATCCTCAATTGCCATTTGTATGCGTGCATTATGTCAAAAAGAGTGATAGTAGCTTTGAAATCACTACCTTAACTTTGAGCGCCAATATATCCTTCATATAAAATTCAAATCATACAAGATTTGTACCAAAACCATAGCCAAAAACCTAAAATTTCTGATTCTAGCATTAAAAGGTCAAATGGTTTGGAAAAACTAATCCTAATCTCTAATATGGCCTCCGATAGCCTCTTCAAAGCCTATTGGTCATGATTTTTGACCAATAGGAATAGAGATTTTCATCATTCATCTCCATTCATCTATATTGGTGCCCTAATTACTCCCTTTGCTACCAAAACCCTTCTTTAATCCTTTTTCTTATAAGATTTACATAATTTATGCTCTAATCACCAAATAAAAGAACCAAATAAGTTTTCAAAGGTCACCAAAGTCTAACAAAGGTGACTCTAAATATTTAGAAGTTATTATCAACCTAAACCAATCTTAAAAGCCACTATCAAAAGGAAATTAAAGTTATACAAATTCTATAGTAATCTTTTTAAACAACCTCTTCTCAAAGTAATAATCAAATTACATTCTTCAACCAACTAAAATCTACTGACATGGCTTTCTCTATGTTACTTAGTAAATTATATATTAAGTACATAATTACATTATTTTCATATAGTAGCTAAACCACAACACAACACCACTTTGAATCTAAGACTTCTTCCACTTTAAATTCTTGATCATTATTTACTTCTATAAAAAGAGGTGGTATTTGTCTTCTTTCGAAGATATTTATTGTCTTATGTGGCTCAAGAAGAGACATGTGAATATGGAATGGATCTTCATTGATTTAATAGATGTAATTGATAAGTAATAAGATTGGCTTATTCACAAATAAGAAAAGGTCTAAGCTTATTATAGTCAAGCTTATCACAAGGACGAGTAATCTTGATATTGCAATGAAGTAATTATACATTGAATTGTGATTGTTCCTTATAATAGACATCAATATTGATCTTTTGTCATTCTTAAGCTTCTTTTAATTGTGCCTTCATTGTTGCATATAGCTCTCACATATGATTTGTCAAATCTTTTGCTGTAAGATTATGAACTTTTAAAAAATCAAAAGTATCAAGTCATGGATGATAATCATAATTAGTAAAAAAAGATGTTTATTAAGTAAAAATATGTACCAAATTATTATACACAAAATCTACTAATAGCAAAAGATTTGTCCAATTATCTTTATGATAATTGATAGTATACTTCAAATATTGCTTTAGAACTTGATTCACTTCTTCTTGTTTGCTCATCACTTTAACAATAAAAAACTAAATAAAGCTTTATATCTACCTTTAAGATCTTAAAAAAGATTCTCAAAAATCTTTATACAAATTGAATCCTCTTATTTAATATAATATCTTTAGGCAATCCATAATAGTAATAGATGTTGTCAAAAAAAAGCTTAACCATCTCTTCACTTGTGATTGATTTTGTGCATGGTACAAGATGTGCCATCTTAGTAAAATGATCTACTATCATGAATATAGAATCCTATAAACTTAAGACTAAAAGATCTGTGATAAAATCCATAGAAATAGAAGATCATTGTTGTTCTAGAATAGATAATGGCTGAAAAAATCCATAAGATCAATGATAAGGAATTTTAGATCTTAAACAAATATTATATGATTATACAAAGACTTTGACTACCTTCCACATTTGAGGCCACAAAAAATCTCTAGATATTAGTTCCAAAGTCTTGTTGTATCCAAAATGTTTGATTGTTAAAAAATTATGATGACCTTAAAGAACATGTAATCGTATTCTATCTTCTAGAATGTATAATTGTCCCTCAAAATAGAGTAGATAATTCTTGAATTAAAATTTAAAAGAATCATGACACTTAGAAGAATTATCCTAAATATCATAAATAAAAAGATTAAAAAACATACTCAATTGAACTTCCTTGAGAAAGGTTGAATCAATAGTTAATATTGATATTATTTCTTAAAGGTGAAAATGCTTTGACTTTAAAAAAATTATTCTTTGTTGATCAAAAGATGCAATTCTTTCTTTTGATATAAGATAAGAATGTCTATAAAGGATGTTTGACAAATCTTATTATTTTCTAAGTCAAATAATAATCTTAAAATCAAATCTTGATAAAAATATACTCTAATGGACTTGGCAATAATTAAAAATACATGCTAATATGAAATATTCAAGGTTCTTATAATTAATATATATACAATGTCGTATTACGTGAAATCTTGCTTGAGAATATGCTAAGTATCTAATTGTGGAAGAGAAAAATAATTTACAATAATAAGTCCAAATCACTCTAATAAAATTATATATAGATTACTATAAAAGCTTAATAAATATAATTAAGCATCAATTAAGTCCAATTATTATTATCATTATTATTATTATTATTATTATTATTATTATTATTTTATTTTATTATTTTTGAAATAAATTATAAAAGAAATACAAGAAAATCCTAAAAAAACCTAAAGAAATTTTAAAAAATCTTAAAAGAATCTTAAAAGAATCTTAAAATAATCCTAAAGAAATTCTAAAGAAATCCAAATCAAACCTTAAACCAAACCAAATCCTAAGTCTAACCAAATCCTAATCGTAATCAAACTTTAGAAAAATCCTAGTCAAACCATAGTCAAATCCTAATCATATCTTAATCAAATCCTAAACAAACCCTAAACAAATCTTAAACTAAATCCCAATCAATTCCAAGTAATTCCTATAGCAGATTTAAACTTCAATAATTAATGAATGAACTATTCATTTTAACTCAAATTTTACACACCTCTTAACAATTAAGTTGACAACAAGTACAAAAAAATTTAAAAATGATCAAAATTACCAAATAGACAGTAATTTCAAAAATATGCTTGTACGTATGCCGATTTCCTTCTTTGACCTTGATGCCAATCTCCCAGAGCCAATTACTCTTGATTGAATTATTATTTTGCTTCTAATCTTTACAAACTTAGTGAAAATCAAGCTGCCTACCCTTATAAAAAAAATTGCCTCAATCTAATTGGCGGATTGACAAATATCTAAGAAAATATCAATAGTTTTTAAAACCCTAAATTCTGAGAGTATAATCCACAAAAACCTTCATACTTTTTAATCTAACCATTCAATCAAATCTAAATTCACAACACATATCAAGCACAACTACATCCACAAATCCAAAAAAAATTCACTTCTAGATTTGTCACCAAACTCTTAAAATTACCCAAAAATATCAACCCTATTTTATTTTCTAAAAACTAGAGTCATTAAAAATAACATCAACTTTGCCTAGCTCTTGCAAGGTCATTATCCACTCAAATCTTCCAAAATTTGTGTCTATAGAAATTCTATCAAGTTCGTTCTCAAATCCCACTCTCCAATCAACAAAAAAACTTTAGAATCGTCATAAAGGCTTAGTTTTGTGCCTTAGGGTCTAATTTCGACCCTGGTTGGTAACTGGTCTTCTTTGAGTATCAATTTTTGTCCCATTTGAAGTAAATTCTACTAAAACCAACTTCCAAATCCCTTCTATATATGCTTATATTTCTTATTTTTCTAATTTTTTAATTAAAATAATTCTAAAATAATATGGTTAAAAAATATCTAATTATATTAAATATTATTAAACTATTATAATTACTAGTTGTTACTTCTAAAGGAATAATTTCATATGTAACATCTTCAGAAGATAATTAACAACTTGTCATGGACATACTCATGTAAGCTAGTAATTACATATACAAATAGGTGGAAGTAAGTAAAAATAAGTAAAAGTAAGTTAATTCTATAGTATTTAATATAAAAGCTTCTTAGAAGCTTCATAGATGCTACTTTGACTTCATAGGTGTCTTTAATTGACTTTTTGGATTAGAAACGTGGTCAACAAGTTGACCATGTGCCACACATGTTGTTAGCTTGAATATGAAGCTAACTATGTCACCCATACGTAGAAAAATTACCTTGTAAGCCAAGTCATGTGTCCTACAAAGTCAACATATATTAGAGGTCCTATAGAACATCGCCACGTAGCCCCTAGTTAGATAGTATATATAGATACAAGAGTGAAGCCTTCTTCATTCTTGTCAACTTCTTTCTTGCTTTCAGTCTAGTTTCAAGGATCTCTAGTTTTCTTATCTTTTGGCAATAGCCATTCTAGTTTCTCTTTCAATATACATACTTATTTATTTATATTTTGTTACCTTTCTTTGAGTGAAGACTCATTTGTTTGAATTGCTTTTTCATCGAGTTCTTGTCCTTGATAGATTGACAAGAGTATAGCTACAATATCAAAACTTTGTCTAATCTTGATTAAGAGTAGATTATTCTTTTTTTTTGATAAGATATAAGCATATTAGAAGTTTCAGATTACCCTCTTCTAAACTAATATTGTCTTTAGTATTTTCTTTGTTCCCAAGTCCTCTCTTCTATTTGTCTTGAGAAATATTAGACATCTTCTCTCTTCTAAGTGTTATCATGGCAGAACTTGTTGAAATAAAGAATGCAATGGTACAAATGCAAGAGCAATTGAGGGACTTAATGCTTACAATGCATCAACTCAATTTACCTCCACAAAGAGTAACAAGATTGGCAGGAAGTGAAGATATAGAAATGGTTGGAGCTGCTTCAACATTTACACCAAATCATGTCCTTTTTCCTATGGTGGAACGCCCTTCAAATATTAGAGAACCAAGAATTGTCCTACCTAAGAAATTTGATGGCACCAAATCCAAGTTTTAAGGATTTATCAATGAAGTACAACTTGTGATTGAACTTCAACCCCAAAGCTATCCAACTCCAGGATCGCAAGTTAGATTCATTAGTGCGCTTCTATTAGGTTCAGCACTATCATGATTTTCATCTTTTTTTGAACGACGAGATCCAATATTGGATAATCTAGAGACTTTTCTGGCGGAATTTTGATCCATGTATGGAGAACATGATGCAATTTGTGTTGCAACCAATAAGATCCATATTTTACGACAAGGCAATCGATCAGTAACGTTGTACGCTTCACAATTTTCACAACTTGTAATTGATATCAAGTGAGATGATGTTGCATTTATTAGCCAATTTTTCTATGGATTACAATATGAGGTAAAAAAATTAATGTTCAACTTACCTGATCCTCAAACATTGAGTCAAGCAATTGACTTTGTTGTGAAGTGCGACAATCACCTTTTTGAATTCCGATCTGAGAACCGACCTCAACATTATTATAATTCAATGGCAACACCAACACCTCTTCAACACATACATTCGAAAGTAGAGGATATGCAAATTGATGCAGTACGTTTCAAACCTCTTACTGAGCAAGAAAAGACTCGTCATCGTCAAGAAAGATTATGTTTATATTGTGGAGAACCAAAGCACACTGCTCAACAGTTGTCCAAAGAAATGTTGCAATCACAAAATAAGGAGTATGGCTGTGAAAGAAGACAATATGTCAAAAAACGAGTTTGTCTAGCTACAATAGGGACCATGTGGTTGAAACCTTGCACAACATCTAGTAAAGGTCCTATTCTCTCCTCAGAGTCCTCTCTTTGTTTTACATTAAATATTATTTTACGATCTAAACATTACAAAATCTCTGCCTTGTTAGATTTAAGAGCCTCATCATGTTTTTTAGATGAAGAATTTACTAAAAGACATAGCATATCTTTAGTAAAGAAAACTAAACCTGTTCATGTAGAAGTCATAGATGGTCATCCATTGTCTTCTGGAGATATTACTCATAAAATCCTTCCTATAGAAGTAATAATCAATGGTCATAATAGTTTTGTAGTATTTAATATCATTAGATCTCCCTCTAATCTAGTTATTTTAGGTTTATCGTGGTTAGAAAAATACAACCTTCAAATAGATTGGATTTTCCGAACTCTTACTTTCTCTAAAAGTATAACTAATAGTGTAATAAATCAAGCAGAGAGTCATAAGTCTAATTCAATTACACCTATATTTATAGGTGCAAAAGCTTTCTTGCATGCTGCTATGAAAGAATCACCATATATTATTTATGCCACACCTGTTTCTATTGGTGAAAAGACTTCAAGTGGCATTCCAAGCCAATATCAAGAATTTCAAGATATATTCGAAAAAAAAGAATGCAAATGCACTCCCAGAACATTGTCCCTATAATTGCTCAATTGACCTTCAAAAAGGAGCACAACCACCATTCGGACCAATCTACAGTTTATTACAAAACGAGTTGACTGAATTCAAGGAGTATATTGAAGAAAATCTAGCCAAGAATTTCATACGCCATTCTAAATCTCCGGCAAGAACTCCAATTCTATTTGTGAAGAAAAAAGATGGATCATTGCAGATGTGTGTTGATTATCGAGGACTCAACAAGATTACCATCAAGAACAGGTATCCACTACCTTTAATATCTGGACTTCTTGATCAGCTCAATTAAGCTAAGATCTATACAAAAATAGATCTTTGGGGAGCATAAAATCTAGTACGCATCAAAGAAAGAGATGAATGAAAGACTACGTTTCGAACAAGGTATGGACATTTTGAATACAATGTCATACCTTTTGGACTTACAAATGCACGTGCAGCTTTTCAACATCTAATGAATGATGTTTTTTGAGAGTTTTTGGACGATTTTGTGGTCTATTATCTAGACGACATCTTGATCTATTTTAAGAATCTAAAAGAACATGAACTTCATGTTTGTCGTATGTTACAAAAATTAAGAGATGCAAGTCTCTATGCCAAGATAAAAAAGTGTGTATTCCATACTACTCAAGTCGATTCCTTAGGTTACATCATTTCAAATGATGGACTTATGATGGATCCTAAGAAAGTTCAAACTATTATAGATTGGAAGATCCCAAAAACGGTAAGAGATGTCCAATATTTTTTGGGATTTGCCAACTACTATCGGATCTTTATCAAAGACTTCTCTCGAGTTGCAGCTCCACTTATACGTTTGACTTGTAAAGACAAACTCCAATCGAATCAAGAAGCGGAAGTTGCTTTTGAATCTTTGAAGACAGCATTTGTTTCTGCACCAATCTTGTATCGTGTTGATTTTTGCAAAGCATTCTTTATGGAAATAGATGCATCAGACTTTGCTTTGGATGTGGTTTTATCACAAATGGGAACAGATGATAAACTTCATCCAATAGCCTTTCATTCAAGAAAATTCTCAATAGCAGAAATCAATTATGAGATCCACGACAAAGAACTTCTTGCAATTGTGGATTCTTTTCAAGAATGGCATCATTATCTAGAAGGCGCTTCTAGTCCAGTCACCGTGTATACGAATCACAAGAACCTTGAATATTTTATGTCAGCATGCGTATTGAATTGTCATCAAGCTCGTTAGAGCATGTCTTTATCAAGATTCGAATTCATCATCACTTATTGGCAAGAAAAATAACAAGGTTTGTTCGATGCCTTATCTAGACGTTCTTATCTTATACCAAAAGAAGGAGATGTAGCTTTTGAGCAACAAAGAATGATTTTCTTAAAGCCGGAGCAATTTCATCTTCGAGCAATAAAATCAACATTGACTGTTGATTTAACTTTTTTTAAAAAAGTCTAGTTAAGTATGTCTTCAGATCTTCTTATTCATGATATCAAGAATAATTCTTCTAAATCTCATGATCCCTCTAAATTTGAATTCAAGAACAACCTACTCTATTTTGAAGGACGCCTATATGTTCCAGAAGGAGAAGCACATTCACGTATTCTTCAAGCTTGTCATGACTTCCCAGCTACAAGATATTTTAGATATAATAAGACTTTGGAGTTGATATCTAGGGATTTTTGGTGGCCTCAAATGTGGAAGGCAGTCAAAGATTTTGTACAATCATGTGATGTTTGCTCAAGATCAAAAACTCCACGTCATCGACCTTTTGAACTTCTTCAGCCATTATCCATTCCAGAACAACCATGGTCTTCTGTTTCTATGGATTTCATCATGGATCTTCCAATCTCAGGTTCTTATGATTCTACATTTGTGATAGTAGATCTTTTTACAAAGATGGCATATTTTGTACCATGTACAAAATCTATTACAAGTGAAGAAACAACTAAGCTCTTTCTTGACAATATCTATCGCTATCATAGATTACCCAAGGATATTATATCAAATAGGGGAACTCAATTTGTATCAAGATTTTGGTGGACTCTTTTCAAGATTCTAAAACTGAATATAAAACTATCTTCGGCATTCCATCTTGAAACTAATGGACAAACGGAGCATGTTAATCAAATTTAAAAGCAATATTTAAGATATACCATTAACTACCAACAAGATGATTCGACAACTCTTTTGCCATTGGCAGAGTTTGCTTACAATAACATGGTACATTCTTCTACAAAACAAACACCTTTTTTTTCTAATTATGGTTATCATCCACGACTTGATACTTTTGACTTTTCAAAAGTTGATAATCCTGCTGCGAAAGATTTAGTGATTCATTTATCAGAGCTACATGCAACGATGAAGGCGTAGTTAAAAGAGGCTCAAGAACAACAAAAGGTCAATGCGGATGTCTATCGAAAGGAACAACCACCATTTCTCTTGGGTGATAAGGTATGGCTACTTTGTCATAATATCAAGACCACTTGTCCTTGTGACAAGTTGGACTATCGAAGGCTTAGACCATTTTCTATTTCTACACAAATCAATCCAGTTGCATATCGTTTATATCTATCGGAGTCAATGAAAATCCATCCAGTATTCCACTTGTCTCTTCTTGAACCATACAAGACAATGGACATATCAAGAAGAAGACAAGCTCCACCTCCTCCTATAGAAGTAGACAATAATGAAGAGTTTGAAGTAGAAGAAGTCTTAGATTCAAGGCAATGCCAAAATAAATTGAAATATCTTGTCTATTGACACGGATATGATATTAATGAATGCACATGGGAGCCAATAAAGAATCTTACAAATGCAGCAAAGGCGGTGGAGGCTTTTCATCGACGACATCCATCAAAATCAAGATAAAAATCTTCTTTATAAAAGAGACAACATCTAGGCAAGATAACATTCTACTTTCAATCCTTGTTCGTAGCTTCTTTGTAGTTGTGACGCTCAAGAGATGGAGAACCAACAACCAATGGATTCAACTCAAGAGTATTCATTTGCTGACCTGTCGGACGAGACATTACGATTGTCACAACCTTCAAGATGATGCAATCGAGATAAAGATCTTCAAGAATGATATGTTTTTCCTCGAATAGATGGCGAGATAGAACGCATTTGGTATCACGATTTGGGAAGGGACTCCTGATGTTTGGTGATTTTGCTAGAGGTAAGAACAACTCCTGATGGTGTTCCAAATGTTCTATTCGAAGGAAGTTATGAAGGCCTCAACAATGATCAAATAATTGGGTGGTCTTCCCGCCCTGGTATGTGACACTACCGATGGTTGAGAGGCCCTATCAATCATCTTCGAAGAGAACAAAGATCAGAGTATGTGGTGAATATAATTTGTCGCATCATAGATTTCCTCAACATATGATGATCGCTCCTTATGGAATTCGTCTCTAGAAGGGGGGGGTAATGTCATAGACATACTCATGTAAGCTAGTAATTACATATATAAATAGATGGAAATAAGTAAAAGTGGATAAAAGTAAATTAATTCTATAGTATTTAATATGGAAGCTTCTTAGAAGCTTTATAGACACTGCTTTGACTTCATAGGTGTCTTTAATTGACTTTTTGGATTAGAAACGTGGTCAACAAGTTGACCATGTGCCACACATGTTGTTAGCTTGAATATGAAGCTAACTATGTTGCCCATACGTAGAAAAACTTACCTTGTAAGCCAAGTCATGTGTCCTACAAAGTCAACATATATTAGAGGTCCTATAGAACGTCACCACGTAGCTCCTAATTAGATAATATATATAGAAAGAAGAGTGAAGCCCTTTCACTCTTATCAACTCCTTTCTTGCTTCAAGTCTAGTTTCAAGGGTCTCTAGTTTTCTTGTCTTTTGGCAATAGCCATTCTAGTTTCTCTTTTAATATATATACTTATTTATTTATATTTTGTTACCTTTCTTTGAGTGAAGGCTCACTTGTGTGAATTGCTTTTTTATTGAGTTCTTTTCCTTGACACAACCATCTATTATTTTTATATGCACAGATTTGGTTTTTTTAACTAAAGATATATCTTATTAAACAAAGTTTTTGTCTATAAAATAGATTGAGGTTCTTAAATCTATTTAAACTGAGACTTTGTGATTTCTTTTTCCTAAACAAACTTCTATTGTAAAATAAAGTGAAGAATTTGAGGAGAAAATAGGACCTTTACTTGAAGTTATTTAAAATTCTAATTGAGCAGTCTCTATTATAGCTTAAGAAACTCATTTTTTGACACATTATCCTCTTTAGCAATCATGCTCCTTATTTTGTGATTGTGTTGCTTCTTTAGACAATATTGAGCAATGTACTTGAATTCTTCACAATATAGATACAAACCTTTTTGATAACGATAAGTCTTTTTTTATTCAATAAGAATTTTAAAATATATCGTCATAATTTGCATAGGCTCGAGCTTGGATAAATAAGCTTCCATAAACTTAGAAGATGTTGTTTTAACTTGACTTGTATTTCTCTAATCAAGTCTTTATTCCTAACATCTTTTAAAGAATCAATTGTTGCATGCAATGGCTTAAGCAATAAATTGCTCCAATAAAATTGTTCTTGATATTTTCAACAATAAATCTTTGATATTATATTTAAATCTATATTAAAATTGATTGATAAGGGCTTTATCATTTCAATCCATGTCACAAGCAAGATTTTAGAATTTAGCAGCATATATGATGGTTGAATGTGATTCTTGTCATAGCAATACGAACTTGGTCTCTACTACTTTTTTTCAAATACTTTCTCCAAATGTAGTTGTAAATACTTCAAAGAAAGATTTCAAACCATAGAATAGTCATGAATATTTTTTTATCAAAGATGCAAATCAAAAAAGAGTACTTTTCAATAAAAGTGCACCTGTGGATCTAACTTGAGTAAATTCATGAAGTATTGGAAAGGATGCAATTTTAAATAGAGCTTAACTTGTTGCAAAAATCCTCAAAAATTTGATCTTATTCCATCAAACTTCTTAGGCATAATAATCCTTGCCTTCCTTATACTTGAATTTGGCATGAAGCTTCTTGAATTTGATTGTGAGGCTGATCTATTCACTTCCTTCAAATACACAACTTCT
This sequence comes from Physcomitrium patens, assembly GCF_059467195.1. Classification (NCBI taxonomy): domain Eukaryota; kingdom Viridiplantae; phylum Streptophyta; class Bryopsida; order Funariales; family Funariaceae; genus Physcomitrium; species Physcomitrium patens. The sequence continues at coordinate 1,893,909 of NC_143430.1, read as the reverse complement.
TTGTATAAACTTTGGACTTTTTTCATATGTTTAAGACTAATAATTTGATGATTCATATTAGAAATATGTGAAATTTCTACTTTTAGAGTATTGGCAAGCTTATAAACATCTACAATAGTTACAAATCTATTCTTACTTCTGTTAAGATTAGCATCTATAATCTTTTTTTTATGTAAATAATTCAAAAAAATTCAAAAAGTTAAACTATAGGAGGATAATCCACAACCTCTAATATCAAATAAAAATTCCTACAAAGAAGGATAATCCACTCTATTTAAGAAAAAAATCAATGTTAAAAAAATAAATTATTTATTTAAAGGTAGGTAGTCCACAATCTTTAAAAGATAAGAATACAAGTGAGATAATCCATTTACTTATAAAAAAATATAAGAGGAATAAGTTAGCGCTCTCATTAAATTATTAAAGACATAAATATTGATGAAAAAAATCATCAATACATTCTTGTATTACTCAAAAATGATAATATATTGAACTAGCTATTTCTAAAGACAAGAAAATTAGAAAGTTTTGAAATAAGACTAAAAATTAAAAAGCCATTAATAAGAATGAAAAAGGCTTCATTCTTATCTCAATATATATTTTCTAACTAAGAGCTACGTAGCAATATTCTGTACGACCTCTAACATGTGTTGACTTTGCTAGATACATGTCTTAACTTACAAATTATCTATATAAGTACCATATAGTTAGTTTGTTCTACAAGCTATTAATGTATGTGACATGTGGCTAACTTATTGATTAAGTTTTTAGCCTATCAATTAACTACAAACATATGTAAAGTCAAAGCTCTATCTATAAAGATTCTAAAAAGCTTCTCTAGAAGATATTATGTCAAGGATAAGAACTTGATGAAAGCAAATAAACAAGTTTGACTCTCTCAAAGTAATATGAAAAAATAAAAATAGAAAAGTATGTATATTAGAAAGAAAAATAAAATGGCTATTGTCAAAAGACAAGGAAACAAGAGACTCTTGAAATTAGACTAAAAGTAAGAAAAGAATTGACAAAAGTGATGAAGGCTTCATTCTTGCCTCTATATATATTATCTACTTAGGATCTATGTAGCAATGTTCAATAGGACCTCCAAAAATGTATTGACTTTGTATGATATGTATCTTAACTTATAAGGTAATTTTTTTATATAGATGCCAGATAGTTAGCTTATTTCGTATGCTATCAACACATGTTGTATGTGGTTGGTTTGTTGACCAAGTTTTTAATCTATCAATCAACTATAAACACATGTAAAGTCAAAACAACATTTAAAAAGCTTCTAAGAAGCTTCTATAGAAGGTGTTATGAAATTAATCTACTTATATCTACTTCTACCTATTCATATTATCTAGATAATAATTACAGTAGATATATGTTCGTGACATATTATGAAATTAATCTACTTTTACCTACTCTTATTTAATCATATAGATAATTATTGGAATAAATATATATATCCATGATACTACAAGATATTAAAGAAGACAAATAATTCACTCTTAAGACTATTTATAATCCTAATTTATCAAGTTGGAATTCAATTATAAAAATTAATATTTTAATACTATTTATTTTTTTGCTCTAGCATAAAGTTTAAAAAAAATAATAAAAATTCATAATATATTAATTGAAGGATTTTTCAAAGTAATAAAAATTACTAAAGTATTAAATTTTAAAGTAAAAAATAAAGACACATATGCACTATTTTGCAACATAATAGATAATATCATCTGTGATATAAACTTTTATTTGTAAGATACAAGATCTAATACAATTACTTATTTTATAAAATTAGATAGATAATATCTAAAAAAAGATCAACTACAATGAGATTTAGTAACAACCATATTAAAGTTCCAATTTCACTAGAAAGACATATAATTCAAATTTAGGGCCAAAAAATAAGCATTACTAAATATATATAATATGTCACAAAGGAATAGTAGTTGATAGATAGCAAGTTAAAATAAGCAAAACCATTCTCTCTTTTATATCTTGTGTTCTTCAAATATACATAAGACTATTTTTCATATATTTTGGGAGTAAAAAAATCATAATAAATATAAAAGTAACATACATCCTTGCTACATAGATTAAATTCTCACTCTTGTAGATTCAAACAATAAAAATCTTTTAGGTAGTAGTAAACAAACTTGACTTTCAAATTAACTTCATAATACAAAAGATTTAAAATCCTATTGAAATCTTATATAGAATCAACTTATAAATAAAATATATCCAATTGCATTTTTCAATCTTTAAAAGAGAGTTATGAAATTATACTAAGATAGGACAAATATAATATAGACCAATCTTCAAAACTACAAACTTAAAATATATGAAATCAAACAAATGTTTTTTATAAGTTAGCAATACAAACTAAATTTCTTCTAAAAAGATAGAATAAGATTTAAATGGCCAAAGAAAACTATATAAATAGATAGGAATGAAAATCAATCAAAATAGTTGAATTTATTTTAGTAGATTCATCATCCATATAAGAAATAGGATCAAATAATCTTAAAACATATCTAACACTTCTAAGCTTGCATTAAAAATATATTATGGTTTAGGTAATTTTGAATTATATAATTTTAAATAAATATAAAATAAAAATAAAAATAAATCTAATAAAAAATATTTTTTTAAAATATTTAAAGCAAATATTATGAAACTAAAAAAACTAAAAAAGAATTCAAAGATGAAATTAAGTTTTTTAAGTTTTTTTTATAAAAGATTATTTTTTAAAATAACATTATAGAATATAAAATATCATTATATTTATTTGATTTTAATCTATTTATAGAATATATTACTAGCTATCAAAAATATTTTAAAGATATTATTTATGCTAATTTTTCAAATTATTAAGCTTAATTTCAATTACAATATAGATATATATATTAAAAAATATTAAGTTTATAAATTTAAGAAATTTGAAATATAAATAATTTTTTATAATTTTTTTTATAAAATTGAGAATTATTATCAGTCTAAAATAAATACAAAATTATAGGATAAATGAAGATTTTATAAAAAATAAATCTAAAATTAAACAAAATCTAAGAATCTAACTAAAAATTAATAAATATATTTTTATCTATATACCTTTAAAAATACCTAAAAATATTAATTTTAGTTTCTACTAAAATGATAAATAAGTCTATTATAATTTAAGATTAAATATTCTATCTTTAAAGCTCAAATTTAATATAATTTTTTAAAATTTTAATAATTTAATTTATAAATATTTTATCAAACTAATTTCTTAATAGATAAATAAATATTTTATTATGTGTAATCTTTAAATTATTTTTTTAAAATAAAAATAAATAAATATTAAGTTTATTTTTAAAAGATATGAAAAATATTTTTATTATAAAATATATTTTTTAAAAAAAATTAATTATCAATTCAATTGAAAGAATTAAATATTTCTAATAAGTCCTTGCATTAAATTTGATAACATCTACGAAGATATCAATACTATTAAATGGATATATTGAATAATATGAATGGCTTTAAAGATCAATGAATTATCTTAAATGCATTTGAAGTATAGATTTCACAACTAGAATTTTTTAAAATAATACATTCATTTTAAAGTACAAAATATTTCAAATTTATTAATTTCTATATTATTTATTGATAAAAGAAAAATAGATTACTTAAATAAAAAAAATAATTTTTCAAAAGAACTTAAAGGATTTATTAAAATATTAAAAATATACATACTTTTATAATACTTGGCCAATATCAAAATACAAAATATTTTTAAAGAATTTTTTAATCATTTTTAAGTCAAAAGAATTAAATTAGGTATGTGTATATATATATATATATATATATATATATTCAATTTTTTATTTAAGTGATCTATTTCGAAATCAACTTGTATCTTATAAATTCTTCTGTGAAAATATCGTTTTTTAAGTGTCATTCGTCTATTCATATTGTATATTAGAAAAAACAATTTCTGATTTAAACAAGCAACTTTGATTGCCATTGCCACTTGCCATAGTCATTCATTGCCATTATTGGGTACTAACGTGGTTTCTACTATCCATTGTTTGTTGACAATTATGCCTGCTATTGACTATTGTTGGTTGCTAAATACTCAAGCCTTGATGTTGATTCAAAAACTCATAAAAAAAATAAAAAAAATAAAAAAAAAAATACTCAGATCAAGAGGCAACGTAGAGATCAACGAAATTCATCGATGCAGGGAGTGAGGGAGTGTGATTGTTGAAGTCTAGAGCTTGAGTTGCTTTGCAGTGCTAATCTCGACTGATTTCACAACAGAAAAGCTTTTCATGAATGTGCTTGCAACATTCGTACTGTAATTCACCAAAAATGAAGACGTTTTCATGACTCATAATCTTTCAATCATGGACCCAATTTCGCAGTTGCACTTCTTGTGTTCATATAAGTCCAGTTTGAACAACTCCACCATGAAGTTTGATTGAAATGCAGCTGATTGGAAAGATAAGAAGCTTGGCCACGCATTGTGAAAACCAAAGGTTAGCTATGAGGGATCCATTTGCAAAGACTTCGGGCCAGGCTCATAGTTCATTGAAGCCTTCTCAAGTTAAATGCACCCAAGTTATGACCGTGATCTAAAAGCTGGGTATTATGTCCAATAGACAGAGAACTGACTCTTTTATTAGTGTTGCTGGAATTTCCAATGAAGACCTACAAAAAGTCAATTTCTCTCAACATGATACGACTGAGTCGCTATAATCAACATCATCGATAGTAGGCCATTTATCAATATTTTCAATATTGGGGATTCCTTAAATCCCTGCCTAAGTGCAATCAGTTCAGCATTTTACGTGCTTGTAACTTTGGCATCTTTATTCAATTTCCTGCTGGATATCAGACTCAGTCTTAGTGGATGTTCACAAATCAATGGCATTAATTTAGTTGATGCTCAGAAGTCGAAATTTGTATAAACTGGATCATCTGAAAATAAAGAACCAACCTAAGATGCAGGGATGGATTTCGGGAACTTCTCAAAAAAAAAAAAAAAAAAAAAAAAAAAAATTGGATACATCCTCTTCATGCACATAATGCCAGGGTTACAGATTGAAGTCAATATCGTAGATCATGCGGCAAAATTTAATATCTCCTCAGTTGTGATTACGAATCTCGAGCATCAGCGTATTGGACTTCAGTTACTTCTATTATCACTATCTGTTCAACACGACAAAGGAGGAAGTGAAACATATGTGATTGAAACCAACGAAACATACCTTTCGTATGAATTCAAGGGACAAACTGCTGACATCAAGCATGAGCTGAAAATGATTCAACTGCATAGGAGCAAGAACGTTGTCAAAGCAATCGAGGGGGTTTGGCATTCTCCTTTAAATTGTGTTTCAAAATAGAGTGCTCGCCTGTACATTTTCCAGATAAGTACTTAAGGTCTTCCCTGATAGAGCTTGCCAATAACGCCATAGTATATATTGCATTGAAGTATACTGGAAGTAGCTCTGTCTAGACTTCATCTCGCTGCAACATGCAGATTATATGGCATATAATCGAATGGTTTCCCTGTTACATTAGATAAAACGAAATTTTCTGTGTACATCAGAACTGCAGATGTGGCTAAAAGTTAGTCAGTTATAGCACACAATATTGTCTGAACCCATCATAAACACAGTGGGTGGTCAGCTAACATGAAAGCATATTCAAAGGTTCAATTAACGTCCACTGATTATAGAGACACCGAAGTTTGAGTTTGTCGTCTCTTTCACTATCGTTAGTCTGGAGTCACGGTAGTTAGTACGTGTAAATGCTCCAGTTACCTTGAAAAGTGTGTCATTCATTTTCATGAGTTGCGATTTCGATGTAGACTTGAGAGCTCTTGAGTCACATCGTAGCCTTGTTCATTATGCGTTCACTAAGCGGGGGATATGTACATAATTAAGCGAAACTGTTTTTCGTTGCACTCAGCATCTTATAACATTTGATTACATCTAAAATGCACTACCTTCCATCAATTCGATGGTATGTCCATGAAGTCGGCCTTTGGCTCTTAATGGTTTAGGGTGTGTGGTTGAGTATCTTCTAATGCTTTGGGCACCAGTGCTAGAAGTTGCTTAACTCAGATTTGTGGTCAATTGACCTGTCCATTTTATGTGTCCTGAAATTTTCTCTGCCTTACGCCTCAGCAACCACATGCGTGAGGCAGTAGCTGACCTGTTCTGACACTCTGGTAAACTTAATTTTATTGTGCGGTTACCGTATCATAACCTCTAATTTTGGTGCATCTTTGGGTGGTAACAACCCTTTTATCGTGGCAGTATATATATATATATATATATATATCTATTCTCTTGACAAAGTCACCAGTATTCACCACCTGAATCTATGCTTTTTTTACGATTTAAGTCCGATTAAGGGTGCTGGCTCTTACGCTCCATTATTTTGGCTACATATTGCCGACATAACGAATATGAGGTTTTTGAGACAGCCATCAGGATTCTAATAGACTTTTATGAGCGTCTTGGATTTCAAGTCTTCGAAACAATTCTGGTAACTTTCGTAGAAGTGAATTATTTTAGAGCAACCTGCGAATAAAATAACCGTTCTTTCGTGACGGCGAAGCTGTCTGGTTGTGACATCGGACTTCATTATTCTACTACTCTGGAATTTTTATTACTTTTTAAGTACCCGGGATCATTCTTGACGCATTCCTTGCTATGAAAACTTCGACTACTTTATTAGATTTTTTTATCACCATAAAGGTCTTCTTTGCAGCAATTTCCTCTTACCCAGAGTGCTAACTTGCAACTCAGTTTGAAAGTTTTGCAGTTCGTTGAAGTACTTGAGGAGAGTGAGGTTATAGTGAATGATCAATCACATCTATCACAAGTATCAACTATTCAAGAACCTAGAATACTACGCGACCCTATCTTCGACAATATTTTCATACCTCTTTTATTCAGAATTCTCAACAATAAAGCTCTACTGTTTTCAGTCTCCTCGTACTGTCATAAATGAAGCTAACCAAGGGCTCCTACCAGATTTGCACTCTTGTATGACACTGTTTCCCCTGTGGAATGGCCTATTCAGTGACTTAACAGTGTAATCCCTCAACTTGACAGTCTTTGTGTTGTAAATATTTAAAACCCCTCACTTTTGTTCATTTGAATATTGACCTGGCTTTGTACTGTTGATGTGCCAATTTCATTCAAATTTTGGATCATAATTTTGAAAGGTTCTTGAAATTTAGCAGAGGTTAATAAAATATGCAAACGACTTTGGACGAGTTTCACTCAATCGGATCCAATCAAAGGAAAAGTATTTCTTCAGAGACACTTGGGATGGTCAGTACGTAAAAGCTTCTGATCAGATTATACTGAACTAATTAATGATATGCGCAACGTGCGTTGCCCTGATGTGAGTCTAATCATAAAGCTCATTAAGAAGCAGCGCCTTTTGTTCCCCAGGAAAATGCGACAGACAGTGTCTGCTCCTATCACAGATCCCATTGGAAGACGCTCCAGCCCTTATCAACTTATCAAATCCCAATTTGGGCAATTGCAACAGTGGAATAGCTGTCAGTTGAGTGCCAGTTGGAACCCTCACAAAGTTCGTTGCGCATACACTCGCAATTCCCAGCGATGATTAGTAAATTCAACCATGTTGATTCTGTGCATCCAAGGGCAATCACATTTCCGTAGGCAGCCTTCTTGCAGAGCAGTCGGTAGGTTCCGATAGTTAAAACAAACTTGGTTCAAGCGAGTTGGTGATTGTTCGATCATTCGGCACTCATGCAATCCCCTACAGAAATTCTTAGATTCAGCTGCCTTGGGACCCTGAAAACGAACAGTGATGGAATTGTGTCGCCAGTACAGAATCAATCTCAAGGCGTGAGTGGAGCTCCTGGCTTGCCGTGTGTCAAAGGACTCGGACGGAGTTGGAAAAACGTGACTCCTGCGTGCACCCAAAGTCATCCTTAAAATACAACATCCTTGTCTGCAGATGGTTAAATAGTATTCAAATAGGGGATTTCGGTGCTTCTGGACGCACTGATATGGCCCAGAATCGAAGCAGCCTGGGGGAAGCGATACTGTATCTCCTGATACTAGAGTTGCGTGCATAATTCGGCCGGCCCGGGGGATTGCCGAGTCACCGGAAGCAGGCTGCAGAAGCAAGAGTGCACGAAAACTGGGAGAGCAGAGTGTAAGCCTCTAAGAAACAATGATATTCTAGCAACAGAAAAAACGCTAAGTGCTGCTAGCTAGATGGGAACCAGTCACTAAGACGTCGACAGTCACCCGAAGATGGGATACTGGACTGGTGGTCCCAAGGTGAGACCCTCCAACCATTCTACATTCAGGGGAAAAAATTATATATATATATATATATATATATATATACAAACACACACACATAAACACACATATTCATATTCATCTATCCTCCCTTTAAAGATATATTTTATTTTTAGTACAGACCTTGAGTATATCAAGAGCTTCTAAGTTTCTTCCAGTATGAATTGGTTGGACCACTGATCACCACTCAAGCACTCCCCTATATCCTTATGCTCTTGAGCCAGAGGGCCAGCTAGATTTAGAAGGGCGAAACAAGGGAGGCGAGACCTCAGGGGAGTGTTACCTCAAAATTAACGAGTAACCAAAAACTATGTCACCTTGGTTACTCGTTAGCAAGGTGACATAGTTTATGTCTTTTTAATTTCTTTTTGAAGAGTTAAGTCCTTATTGAATGAATCCCATGTTGAAACCGTAAAAAATAACTACTTCTGGACGCGAGTGCCAGATCATACCTAAACCTACGGGAATGAGCAGTATCCTGAGCCCAGCTCCTGGATTCCATACCGCCGCGCCCTGCTTCTACTGCTCCCCTTCTACCCCTCTCCTAGTCACCGTGAACCATACTTTCTTATTCCATCCTTCGCTGTGCTTAGTCCAACCGAGCTCCAGTAGCTAGGATGAAGTTGCAGCCATGCGGAAATAGCAGCCAACCTATCTGTCGCTTTTCTTTAGTCTATCTTTTTTCTGATCTCTGTAGTTATTTTTGTTGAAATGAAGCGATCGTTACATATAACTACAGGAAGTTAGGTTGGCCCTGTATGCACGTATGCAACTGTCTGGTAGCACATGGGTTGCTCGGGAGTTGGTAAGCTGTGGTCCATATGGCAAGCCATCGAACACTGTGCATGCTCAAACTTGGGGTGTGTGCTTGATTGCTAGATTAGATTTGCGGCATTCGAGTGCTGACTGAGTTTGAGTTCAGGGTTGGGATTCCCAGTGTGCTGACCTGATTCAGTAAGACTTAATCTGATGATTAGGCTGTGGCTCTCTATGAAGTGGCGAACTCTTCTTGAGACCTAGTTATTGGTTTAAAAATACACAGACAAATATATGTGTGTGTATATATGTATATATATATATATATATATATATATATACAACGACAATTTTTCATCGGTTTAAAAGTCTGGCCATTCACCAAAACACATGTGCTCCTCTGCTTGCAAATTTATCCATATCTCATCAATATGACTAAATAAAAATGATGCATAGGCACAGAACACAGGTTTTTGTGTTTATCTTTTATCTTTTTATTTCATTCCACATTTGCACATGCTTTGAACAAGTTAGGCCCCAAAAGCCGTTTCACAACAAAGTCAGATTGATGGAAGTTGAGTTATGTAAAGAGCTCATTACATCTATTATTTTTAGCCAAACTTCACTGACGAAAACTAGATTTGATGTAGGAGAGATGTGGGAGAACCTTGGTGATATTCATTGTCAAACCTCACAAGTAGATAAACCTGAAATTACGACGACACTTCGGGAACCAGCACCTACAATAAATATTACCCTAACATCTACACAATCTGCAAAGTTTTACCAATTCTGATTCTGAGTTCTGCTCATGGTTCAGAACGTGCCGATCGTTGGGACTTTTTTGTTTCAAGGGCAGCAACTGTAACCAAACCAGGGGCACCAAGTCTTCGACTGCAGCATTCCAGCCATTCATATCCAGCCAGAAGAGAGAATGGTGGTCACAGGGTCACGGAGAGTAGTCTATGACTGAGTGCGAAGTTGCCATAGGCTTGTGTGAGAATCAGTTTTCCAGTTCCTCCGAGAGTGGATCCCCAACAGGAGGGAGCTCAGCATCTGTGTTTTGGCATATTCCATCCAGCCAGCAAGTTGGAATGGTCTGCCATCGTCTAGAACTTGCTCACGGCACGAGATCAGTTACCCCACTGGCACACATGACCAGCAGTGAATGGGGAACCAGGGACAAGCGAGGGAGAAGGATCGGCAAGGATGGTAGTGTGCGTACAATCTGCGAGCGGGGTCACACCGCGATCGGGATATCGGGAACTCGACGAAGCCTGGGCGGAGGCCGCGGCGCGTGACGACCACACAGAACCAGTCAGTTGCAACAATAGTCAAACTCCCTCCCAAAATCTAACGCTGCCAAAGCGCCTCGTTGCTGCCTTCCCTCCATCTTCGGTATTCCAAATCCTTCGCGAGCTTCGCCCGCTGCCAAAACACCCATTGCTGCGGCGGCGCACCAGCTCAGTCGAAGCATGCTTCGCCACCATCAAGGGAAAGGAAAGCTTCGGCGCATGCGATGTGAAACTTGAACACACACACACACTCACTGTTAGATTTACTACTTGGTATTGCTAGTATTGTTAAATATTTATGTAAGTATTTATTATTGTGATTCTTGAACACAGCATTATTATGAAAACTGGCTTCCCTTGCAAGCCAAGCTATGTGCACGCTTTCACTACACCCATCTTAGTCCCATGCAATATTGTGTTTATGAACAAGTTTCTGTTGGAAATCACAAACGGATGCAAATATTTATATTTGATGGGCTTGAAATCTTGTTGAGTTGGGTGTTTGTTATACTTTTGAACATTTATAACGTTCAATCAAGTTCCATTTTCAAGTGGTAGAAGTATATTTTATAGAGTGTAATTTGCCAACGTTTTAATTTGGTTTTTAGATTCCCTTAAAATTCAGTCAAGGCATTGCAATGTTCTTAAATTATGCGACCTACGCAATTCGTTCAAACTAAAAATATAGAATTGTAGACTTTAATAGACCAAAGACTGTATCATTGTTACAATATATTTTCTTCAAGTGCATTCAGATTTTTATTCAAGTCAAATGTAACCTGGATAAAAAAAAAATTGTAAAAAATGATAACGTTAATATAAAATTGTTAGCTTATTAATTCAGTTCACTGAAGCCAGAGTAATGATCAACTACATTAAGATAAACGGCAACTCTCTAAAAATGAAGCATATTTTTAATAATGAATGGACTAAAACAAAACTCAAAATTATTTATTTATTTATTTATTTGAGAAATTGAATGAAGTTTGAATTACTACAAAGAAAAAAAAAATCAAGAAGAAAATGGATAATAATAAATACTCGATGAATGATTAGATAAGATATTATACATAATTCTCAATGAATAATAGTCATAGATACCAAAAAAACACCAGTAAACAATACGTACTAGAAAACATCTTATAGGTGAAATCAGATAATAGTCAAGAGGTCTAAAGTGAAATAATAAACAAACTTATCTAGAATGACCCTGAAACAACCAGAGGATGAAAAGGGACATTAAAAAAAGCTACAAATCTGCAGAGAAGATGTTGCCACTTGAAATCCCACAAACCAATCCTGATCAAAAAAAACTATCACATGGGCACCCCTATTTTTGCAACGAAAACAACAAGCAAACACAACAATGATATTATTAAATACATATAAAACAATAATAATATCCAAAGTTCTCAGTTGTGAACATTAATGTTTTTCTCTTCAGGCCTAGAACACACTATTCACTACCCCACACTATTTTTATATGTGAGTGCACCTTGCGTTTGTGAGGGGCCAACTGATATTTGACTGCATGAAGGAAATACACGAAGGAAGATATTTGCAACCCAACGCCCAATAAGGAACGGCTGACGTGGACCAACATCCATCCAAACGTCACGAAGTCACTCATTCATCTTTGAGAGTTACATCCACGTCATCATTCTCCTTTTAGCCGATTGGGCGCGTGCACTCCTTTAAGCTCCCTTTCAAGGGCTCCACTCCCAGCGTCTTGGAGGGCACCCGAGAGGGGCTGCCACGCTGGACACCTCGGCCTCCACGTCAGCGATGACGTTAGCGTGAGGTATGGGCACCCCCCCCGTGGCTACTGCAGCGTCGGGGAGGCTAGTGTGTGGCCGTCCCAGTCTGTGGGAGAGGAGGTTCGGGACCCGTTCCTCCATTCTGTAAGGAATTGACCCCTTCGTTTGAATTGGCTGGAGTTTGGGGGGGGGGGGGGGGGGGAGTCCACATGTTCCCCAACTAATGCCTTCCTCACATGCACGTTCCATGTAGAAACAGCCTTGTAGTTCCACCAGACAGTTGTTGCAGAATCAATGCAGAATCTGACTCATGATAGTGAGTTTGCTTCTAGACTATGCACTTGTGAGAGTGGGTTCCCATTTCTGCTAAATAATCAGATACAACACAACATTCTGTTCATTTATTTACTAATTTATTTTATACACTGCAATGTATAGAACAAAAAATGGTTTTTTTTTAATGCAAAAAAATAAAAAAAATAAAAAAGGATGGACATCTAATCAATCTCTCTCCATTTTTTTCAGACAACATAAAGGTCTGTAATTTTATCTCTCATCGTATTTATAAATTTCCACTCTCATGTTGTAGTACAAATGATATTTCTAAAAATAAAAATATTATTTTAAAATAAAGAGTGTAGCTATGATTTGGTATCCAAATATACACGAGCCCCAGCATTAGATCCTGGTGGGGAGGCAAGGGGCCAAAGAAAGACAGGGAGAGGGGGAGGAATTGCGGGTGGTGGCTGTCTGCTCATCCTTATCTCATGGTCAATGCTCTCCCCATTTTTATTCTAATAGTCACTTGACTCTATCAAACCCACTCTTCCAATAAATAAATTTTAGAAAGTAAAAATAAATAAAAACTATGGGTGATGATGCGGAATCTTCAGTATACATACATATATATATATATATATATATATGAGAGTTTGTTTTTAGATATGAGATATGTGTACAGAGCACACCAAAACCAAGTCTAAAATCTGTACTCTAGTTTTAAATTAGAAAACAAATCATATGAGAAAAATGCTCATGCTATATAAAGATAGCAAAGGGTTTGACAGCTGTGATATGTGTGATGAATATTTAGCCACAGTAAACAGGAATGGAAGTAGTATAAGCAGATGTCTTGCTCGGAAACACACTGGTGTGAAAAAATTTGAGTCGTCTATTTGCCTCTAGTGTAGAAATACAACAAAGTTATGTGGATCTCAACCTTTTTACTTTATTATTGAATGTGGTGCCTGTGTCAAGAGAACTCCAGCAGGTAATTGGGTTGTCCCACTTTAAAACAAAATGTGAAAGTAAAAGTAGAAGGGGACAAACGGAAGGTGATCTAGGTCATCCTCAGTGCCCACACACATGTTATGGATAATTTTAGACAATTTCAACACAGACACAAACACACGCATGTGTGTGTATAATAATTTTTGAATGCAATTTCAATTCTGTATTTACTAGTTTGCACAAATTGTGTAGCTTTGATGATTTAAACAATTCAGGATGTTTCAACTGGATTTTTATAAGAGAGTTACAAAACCACATTGACAATGTTGGCAAACTATTTCAAAAAAATATACTTCTACCATTTGATAAAGGCACTTGATTGATTGTTAAAAATCGATATCGAGATACGAAATACGACACAAACCTGATACGCCCCATCACACGTGAATACAAATATACCACCCAAATGGGGGACACACACAAAATGGGACCCTTAGAACAGGTCCCTTTCCCACCACTTGTGAAAAAAGCAATCTCCCCTTGGATGAATGAAAAGTAAACTGAAGTGAGGTATGTACCCCAAAGGTGAGGGTGAATTATTCATCTAAAGGAGGCCTCCTCATTCTCGTAGGAGGTTGGGCCAGGGCCGGGTTGAGCCGGGTGGGTCAACGGGAATACAATGGTGGGGGGGGGGTTTTCGGTTGTGCATAAGAGTGCTGCTGAGGTGGCCAATCATTGGAATGGAATACATCATGGACACGTGCCAATACCAAACTTTTCTAAGTCTGCCCGTTTGATTGCTGAACTAAAGGGCCATAATTTTGCTTTCACTAACCTTTCACACACCGTGAATAGCTTCAGAGGCTATATATAATATAATAACGTATAAAGACCTCAAATCCACAGCTGGGTTTGTTTCCAGAAGCCAAATACATTGTGCATGCATTAATGATACAAAACACTAGGGTTCCCAAAGAGGAAAATGTAGTATCTTTCTTGGTTTTCTTGAGAGGAAATTACTATTTAGAAGTTAGATCTAATTAAGAGGTAGTACATACCAGAACTTCAATTAGGGTAATTATGCGGTTGGAAATCTGGGGTGTTTTAATGATAGGATTAAGGTAATTAGGGTAATCATATTATAATTAAGGTAATTAGGGTAATAACATTGTTATTTATATTGGACATTTGTTGAATGCACATAATACTCATTATTACCTTAAAATCATATTGAGGATGTCTAATTGAATTTTTTCATTAACACTTGGATGAAATCGGAAAGCTTAAGTTTTATGGAATCTTAGCCAATGAGTGCCAGTTTAACAATCAAGTTACCTAATAAAATAATAAACTAATGTTCAACATGCTAAGAATATGTCAACAATATCTTTAAATAGAATTATTTTTAAAATTAGATGGAATTTTCTATTTTGATATAATGCACCAATCCTACCATAAATCAAAATTTATAAGAATAAATAGACTAAGATCAATAAGATATTAAAAAATAGACAATCTAAATTAACAACAATAGAATATCTAAAAAAAAATTCCAATACAAAAATTATTTTATAATTTTTTCTTCTATTGAAGATGATCAATCCAAACCTTGAATGTGGTCAATATGGAAGCATACATAGCCAATGACAACAAATAAGATCTAGTGAAAAAAAAACAGAATATTATCATTTAAGAGTTATTAATTGAGATAACAATAATAATAGAGTGCATATTGAATATAAGGTCAAGGACAAAATATAGAATTAAAGTCTATTTTGAGCTGCAAATCTAAGTAAATAGCATCACCTAATGCATATCCAAGAATCAAGATTATAAAATATTAAAAATGGAGAAAGTAGATATTCAACAATACCAAATAGATGATACCTAACATAAAAAAAAAAAAAAAAATAAATAAAAAATCAAAAGGTAATGGAAAAAAGATTCAAAGTATAAATAAATTAAGGAGTCTTACACCAAGATCATAATATAAGAATATTGTTGATAATACTAAGAGTAGTTTTGGTATTGTTCCAAAATCTCAAAATCTCATGTTACGAAATTTAAGGCTATGGCAAGAAAAAATATAATTGAACTAACCAAATTGAAATGAATCTTTAGAAATTCCAAAAAACTTTTAAAATAGTGTCTAAGGATGTTGTGTAGTGACACTTAAACAAGGATCTTATGTAGTTCATTATATTAATTCAGCATAGAAAATATCTTTTAAAAAATTATTTTATAATTATCTAAATTAGAAAGTATTCAAGGTATTAAGCTTTTCAACATCTAAGAGCAATAAATCTTAAATTGGTATATAGACAACTCTACCCTTGTGATTACAAGAAATTCTTTTTTACCAATAACTTACAAAAAAACAAACAATATTCAATAAATTCTCACTTTTAAAATTCAATAAGATTTAACATAATATGTTATTTCCATTGATTTATTATGATCTATATGAACTCAAATAATCATCCTTTCTTTTGACAAAAGCACTTAGAGCAACATCCATGCACAATACCCAATCTTGTCAAACATTGATATTCATAGAAAATCATGATAGGAATGATTTTTAAAAATCAAATAACATTTTTTCCTTAGGAATTGGGACAACTTGTTAGGACCTAGTATGTTTTTTTTTTCTTCCCTCTGTAGGTACCACTGAATACATGCAATAGGTTAGCCTTGTCCAGGAAATGACAACAACAAAAACATATAAAATAAAACAAAAAAATAAACAAATCTCACAAGGATGTGGCCGAAGGCGGTGAGGCCTAAGAGGCACATGTGGGGTCAAATGAAAATATATCCACGTGGCTGCTTTACCACCTGCATTGTATTGTATCATGAGGCCTATCCCAACAGCTCTTGCAGCTTTGTTTGGATCCACCATCCCTTTTTTCGTTTTTGTTTTGGCCTTGTTTGTAGTTATGCATGAATGAATAGCAAGCTTTCTTCTTTCTCTCCCCATGCAAGGCTTATATTTGACTTGTGAGTGGGTCCCACTTGAGGCTTCTTTCCACTCATTGGGATCATGTACCTTCCTAAAGCCACTAAATTAATAAAAATAATAAAAAAATAATAAATAAGAGAGCCTGGGGTCAACTCCCTGGGTTCACAAAAACAGCGGGTTCCTACTGGGGAGCTACACAGGGGAAAAATACAAAAAGAAAAAGAAAAAGAAAATTGAGAAAGAATAAGAGTAATGAATTGAAAAAAAAATAATAATTGTTGTAGAGGGGCTGTTTTTCTGTTGGTCCAGCACCTTGGTCTTCAGATTTTATGGCAAGTGGGTGCAAAAGAAAAAAGAAAGAAAGAAAGAAAGAGAAACATGTCTGTGTGAGTAACAGTGAGCTTGGATGTTTTTTTTTAAAAACATGTGAATTCATGTGAAAAAATTGCACTTACTTGGTCTAATATACATGGTCTCATTGAAAGAAAAGAGCTACACCTACCATTTGAACAGTAGGCCCCTTTCTTTGATAATGGGTTTAAAAAAAAAATAAAAACAAATGAGTCATGGTTGCAGTTCAAGTTATACATGTTTTCTCATTCAAGCTGAAAATATTTATTTATTTATTTATTTATTTTTTGGTGGTGATAAAGCCAAATACTAAGGCAAACTTGTGGAGCGTACAATGCCATGCTTGGATATTAGGCATGACTTGGCACTCTTTGGTGGTCTTAGGGACTCAAAATGTCAATAATAATGTTCATATAAATGAATGAATAAACCCTCCCATTTCCCTAATCTCACCACACCAAGGTTTCAGCATTTAGGGTTGGAACCAAAAACACACACCACCTCAATCACCTACAATTTATATATATATATATATATATATGTTAAGGTTGGGGTGAGTCCAACATTCAAAGTTACTTCAGCAGCCATGGATTATTCCCATGACACAAAGAGTGGAAACATGTGACCCCTCGACTTTGTCTTTATTTTTGTAGAGAAGTGGAATTATGGGCCATCTATGGATTTTTATCTGGGATGATTTTATGGCAAGCCTCACTTATTGGGTTTGCCGCACATCCCACCCAGATGTGGACACTACATAGTGTGGTTTGATCTGATGTCACCTACACACACATGCATTTTTATAATAAAAAAATTATAAAATCAATATGGGAAAACATAAAGATAACACAAGAAAAGGATTTGCTTTTATCCCTCTCCTTCAAGATTTGTGGAAGCAATCCGTTTGTAGTTGTATTATTTCAATCCTTAGCTCAAAAGAAAAAAAAGAAAAAATGAAATAAAAAAAAATGGAAGCAATTGAGGGTGTGTGAGAGAAGAAGAGAGAGCGGGCCTTCCTTTTTGCATAATGAAAAGCTTTTAGAGCTCAATCATGTTGGAACGAAAGTGGACCACAAATGGCTTCCACCTATTGGCACTTCTAACCCCATCCCATTCTCAAGCCCTTTATGTAATATTTAAAAAAATAAAAATAAAACAAAAAACAAAAAACAAAACAAAACGCACAACTATTGTCAAATCTAGAAAGAAAGAATAATAATAAAAAAAAAAAAAAAAAAAAACTATTTGTTGTAGAGAGTGATGGATGGATCAATCAACGAGCCCATGCCTTTGGTGATTGACCTAGCACTCTTCCCTACCTAAACCACATCATGCTCGCCAAAAGGACTCAACAACACACAAAACAACACAAAGGAATTCAATCCTAGTGGCAATACATGGCAACCCTAACTATCATCTCCAATGTGTTTTTATATATATATATATTGTTTTTATAGATAGATGGACCTCTTGGTGTCGTGTGCATTGTCCTTTGATGATTGATGTCCCACTCAATCAACACTTGTTTGGCAATGCTTTGCCGAGGATGGAAACCAAAACAGGTTTAGAATGCCCAGATTTAGCAATTTAGAATGCTTAGCTAATTAATGTTGTTAGCAATTACAATCTTCTGACAGATAAAATCATTTGTAATAAAGATATTTAATTTCTTGCAGAAAAAATAAATTTAATAGTTAAAGGAATACCAAATTGAGTAAGAATATTCAAAAACACAATAAATCTAACAAAATGATATAAATTTTACTTAATGTTCACCCAAATCATTACAATTTGTACATTATTATCTTTGTAAAATAAATATGTATACAAGCCTACAAGTATATATATATATATATATATATATATCCAATTTTAAAGCAATTTTCAATAAGTTTTGATTTCTTGAAATTGGAAATTAAACACATAAAAATGTTTACACAATTTTTTAATATACACATATTTCAAAAATATTATTCAAAATCGTCAAATCACATTTTATTTTTGCATGCTTCAAACAATCATGAAATGATTAAATAGGAAAATAATGGAATGAGATTTATTTACTTATATTTTTGAAACAGACAAACAATGAGACATGCATTCAAAGTAGCAATAGCTCTTGAATGCACTCATTTTCACATTCACTTCAGATTGTTTTTGTTTTTGTTTTTTTTTTTGTTTTTTTTTGTTTTTATGTTTTTATGTTTTTTATTTTTTATGTTTAATTTTTATTTTTTTTACAGTTTTCCCAAAGTAATTTTTTATTTCTATTTAAAAATAAAAAAAATCCAAAAAACCAAAAAAATAAAATCAAAAACACAAAGCAACGGCCATCAAAAACCAAAGCCAATGCAAAGACAAATACCCATCACCTTACTTTTTTCATTTCCAACTCTCTTAACAATAAATGTCAATCGTAAGAAAGGCAATTTTTTTTAAAAAAACATAAACTATATATAGATATATATATATATATATATATATATATAATCTTAGATACTCCTTTGAGTACAGCATCTCAAAAGAGACACACAAGGTGAAATGTTGTTTTCAATATTCAAATCTGCACCCACTAAAGGACATTTTTCTATAAATGAGAAAGTTGAATGGATAATATATTTTGCCCGCTGCCCGTCAGTAAAATACCCACAGCCCAGCTCTTTGTTCCTCCCAAAGTAAAAACATTCCACTGAGATTGGTGTGGGTATTATTATTATTCTTATTGTTCTTATTGTTAGGGCAGCGGGTAGATGTGTCTAATATTAGAGGGTGGGGTCCAGGCTGTGGGGGCGTCGATGTTTTTATTATTATTCTTTGAGTCTCTTCCAAGGGAGCGCATGTGCCACTGTTCATTCTGCTTCGCGGAGGCAGCAGCAACCAGCAACAACTTCTTCTTCTTCGTCTTCAACTTCATCGTTGTTGATGATGTTTTATTGCTCAACAAGTGTGTGATTAGCAGGGAAGGGGTGGGGGGTGAATTACACGAGGTGGGGACTGCTGCGATCAGATGATGGTGCTATAAACCCACCTCCCTCTCAACTCCTTTCCTTTTTTCCCCTTTCCCTGCTCTCGACAGTGTTGTTATTTTTTTCTCGTTTTCCTCGCTTGATCTTCTTCTCACAGCTCCGGATTGCCGCTCTGGTTTCCAGCTCCGTTGTCGCTTCTTGTGGGTACTACTTCATCTAGCCATCCCCACCACGGCGTGTTATCACCTACTTTCTCTTTTCTGTTCTCTCATCTACCCTTCTCTCTCTCTTTATCTCTCTGAGAGGCCTGCACGGTCCGTATCCTGGACTTTGCCACTTGCAGGTCTGTCTGTCTGAGCCGCACGAATCATTCAACTCCAGTTGCGGTTCGTGTCTCGGTGCAAACGTATACGCTCAGGAAGAGTTTGGGTAGCAAATCGTGGGGTATGTGTGTGTGTGTGTGAGTAAGTGAGTGAGCGGTTCCCAGTGGTCTGGGTTGTTTGAAGTTTCTGCTCCGAACTGCAGCTCGCGAACCTCGTTTTCATTCTGGTGTGTGTGCCTGTTACACGCTTTCGATGAGGTTTTGAGTCTACTAGTGTGAATTCTAGCGAGGGATCATCTTTGGTTTTGTCAGGATTTGTAGTGGTGGTGGTTGGGTATTTTTTCTGAGGTACCGAGTTTTCCTAGTGGAAAGTTTTTGATTCATCCAGTGGTTTGATACATTTATATATTGCAGGACGCGTTTGCATCAGGGGTAGCATTTACTGGAAGCTTGAACTTGAAGCCATGGATATCGTATAAAAGAGTGCCGTGGTTTCCTTTGATATTTACCTTCGCAAAAAAATCCGCACGCCATCCGAGGGCTGGCAGGATCGGGTTATATGAACCCTTGTTAAAAGTCGAATTCGGCTCATTTTGATAGATCAGGGAAGCCCCGGGCGTTGAGGTGAACACCGGTGATTCCGCCCAGTGGTTGGATCAACGAGTGTCGGTAACCAGCTTGACCTTTGATCACGATGTTTCCGATGAAGAAATACATGAGTCCGGGGACGTTTCAACAACGACCCCGATCCACCGGCAGTTTGTACATACCTGAAAAACTTCAATCTCCTTACGGCAGTGTCATGAATGGAGGAGACATGGTTCCTCTCAGCCCAGCCGATCCCAAGCCCCGCCTGCGCTGGACCCCCGAGCTTCACGAACGCTTTGTTGACGCCGTTACCCAGCTCGGAGGGGCTGACAGTACGTCGATCAACATTAACCTCTCTCCCTCTACAGAAATCTTAAACTTCCCTCCTAATACAAACCAACCAAGCAGAATATTATCGTTGAAACCATAACGGTGGGATTCCTTTTGTCTCAGTGTAGTGTTGGTGGAACGTGCGGTAGTCTTCAGTACAGCGGTCCAATTTCTAGGATATGTTTCCTAGTTTCATAGGAATTTCTGAGAACATTCTAGCTTCGTCTGTGTCCTTCTGGAGATTCGAAATGGATCAGCAGGGGTGACCCTTTTAGAAACTCTGTGACCCGTAATTACTTTCTCTGTTGACTCAAAAGTCCACTGTTCCTTGTGAACTTCACGGAGAAGGAGGTACTTCTTGAGTGACGAATACAGTTTAACCCAAGGGCCTTTCTTTGATCGGACACGACTCAGCGTCTTTAATGCACGCGTAACAAGTCTTCGAACCATGAGATTTTGAGAAATATGTCTAGTTCAGCGTAATCTTTGAGGTCAAGTGGGAGAACTGTCGGAAAGGATCAACGTTTGACGCTTGTCTGACATTCCGTACCGCCACCGTTCTCAATATTTTGGAAGTGTTTGAGAACATAAGGGGACCGTTTTTTTTTGTTATATCATGGTCTTTCTTCCGGAGTGACGTCAGAGGTCTTGCATACCTTGAATAGCACGAGTGACATGGATCAGTTGAATTGATAGAGAGGTGGTTATGAGGACGAGTTTATCTCGTCATCTTAAACGCTGAAATCACAGCCAAGAGAGTGAAAAGCTAAGAGCATGAACCCGGCCGACAATGCTTTCTGTTGCTCTTCAAATTCATGTCCATCTCATTCGCAGGACTGCTGGACAAAGACTTTGTTTCAGACCGAGTCTTGTAGTTGTCTAGGACTTCTCAAAGCGAGTGTCCCCTTGTTGTCGATTCAATTTCGTAACTACCGACAGCATCCCACACTTAATTATTCATTCTCTGTTTAGACCGTTTTTGCTTTCAATTAACATTGTCGTTCGGTTTTGATTTTGCTAGAGGCAACTCCGAAGTCCGTAATGCGCATCATGGGTGTGAAAGGGCTTACTCTTTACCACTTAAAGAGCCACCTTCAGGTATTTTTTTTCTAAATTATTTAAATTTTTTTCTAAAGCAGTGCAATGCGTATTCCAGTGACACATGATGGAAATCGGCGTGTGAATTGGTCACGGGTTAAGCCGCCATTTCCCACTGGTCAGTTTTCGTGAGAATCACTGGCTGATCGGGACAGTGGTTTTTCAGAAATACAGGCTTGGCAAGCAGCTCACAAGGGACCAACACTTCCATAATAAAGATGGTAAGTTGCAGCTGCTCCTTGTGGTGCACATTTTTGTATTTTGTTTCAAATTTGAACAAAAACTGCCTCCTGTCGCAACAGGGGTCGTCTCTAAATGGAATGAGTGACTATTCTGCTGAACCTCACAGAAATCTTCGATTAGAACGAAGAATTAATAAATCACATGTATTGTCACTCAACAGGCAATTCAGATTTACAACGATCAAATTCTCTGTCAGATGGTGGGATGGCTCAGAAATCTCAAAATATGCAACAGTAAGTGCCAGCACTGTGAAGTGAAGGGGCCGTTGATTCTATTAAATCCATCATCGTTTAATCTTCTCTGTTACAAGTAGGATCGCCACAGCAATTTCTGCTTCCCTGGTTGCACGATAGATGTCTACAAGTGTGAAAAGTGTTGTGCTCATTTGATGTAAGAAGTGGCAATTTTTGCTCTTCTCTATGTGTATGCAGTGGCTTGCAAATGTCAGAGGCAATCCAATTACAGCTGGAAGTCCAGCAGCGGTTACAAGATCAATTAGAGGTACCAGCTTTCCCTTCATCGCATGTGCTCATGTTCCTCTGCCAGTTCAGATGGTTGTCGCGTATTTCGTCACTTTGGAAGTGTTCGTTTCAAAACATTCCTTCTGAAATTTGCTCTTGGAATCTTTGTGTACATCGCAGGTTCAACGACACCTACAGATGCGTATTGAAGCTCAAGGCAAATACTTGCAAGCGATTCTGCAGAAAGCGAAAGAAACTCTGGCCAGCCACACATCTGAATCCCCGGGCTTAGAAGCTGCTCATGCAGAACTCACGGAACTAGCCTCCAAGGTGACCACGGTGGGATATCTCTCTGATTTCTCGAACCTCGGCATGCCACCGATGGCTCAGCCCGACCCACTCATGGCTCTTCATGAATTACCTCGGCAGCCATCTCGAAATTCGGACACTTCGTCGCAGAAGAGCTTCCTCACAAACCTCACAGGCAACGCCGAGGACAGCGGGGCAGTTTCCGGCAGCGGGGAACCTCGCGGCCTAACGGGTAGGTTAATCTGACATGCCTCGCAGGTCTAGTGATCGTTCTTAAACCAGTGGATTGGAGTTTTCGCGTAGGTGACATGCTTTCTGATCTCTTTGGGGTTGTCTCAGATCGAGTCGGTCTTTGAAACCCGCTAACACCAACATCACTGATGCAGGCAATTGCTCGTACATGAGTTCGGAGTTTGCCTTTTTCCATCAGCTACCATCTGATGCGTATTGACCCATGATGTTGCCATATTAGTGCATTCCATTTCTGCAATATTTTGCCTTGTGGAGGGCAAAGTTAGATCCTTGTTGTGATGTTTAAGTGTTATTTTTGTTTAAAAGTTTGATCAGAGGTGCAATGTAGAAGCCGCGGTATGCAGCTGTTGATTTGAAGTAGAAGCTGTAGTAGACATGTTAGGCTGTGTGAATATCAGTTAAGATTTAGAAGAGGGTCGATGATCCATGGTTCGGCTAGGGTAGGGTGCTATGGATTGGAATGTCCACACACGAACTTTGGATCCTCGGTTCTGGCAGCATATCGCCAACTGAAGTGGGTCTTATGATTCTTGTTCAGAGGATGAGGATGGTGTTGGGCAGGAGTCATCTGCACAATTTCACGAAGAGATGAGTGCTAACCGCCTGCACCCGCAGGGATCCGGCAATTCTAGAGGCTTTCAAGGTGGCCTTGCTCATGCCGCTACCACAACGGCTCTTGCAGGAGTAGTGCCTTCATCCTCGTCACATTGCAACCCTATTACCAGCTTTTGGCACATGAATTCCTTCCAGAATATGACGTCTTCGCCCATGAGCGGATCCTTGTGTGAAGTTGTTCAAGACTATCGCACCGACAACAGTAACCCAAATCAGCTTGCGAACAGTTTGATCATGGAGCGGCTATCGTCGTCCCAGGGTGTGGGGATCCACCATTTGAGCGGCATGCACCACACACAAAATGGGCTGGGATTTATGCACGGTGGAAGCACGAGTGCTAGTTATACGAGCTTGCAGGATCTGTACTGCAGCTCTGGCGACACTTTGCGCGGCGGACTTGTCAAGGCGGAGATGAATCTCGCTGAGCGAAACCACATCATACAGTGTAGAGGTAGTGAGCTTGACTTGAATTCCGGATGGGAGAGGTACATTTCCTCGTGAATTGAATGTGCCCATCTGACTTTGACCAAGTGTAACGATTAGCTAGAGTTTGTCTACATCGCTGCAATCCGAGCGATCGATTAGCAGCGCCCGGGGGTGCCTCGAATTTGCGCCACCAAGTTATTGCAAAGACATTGTTTTGGAATGTAGAGGAACCAAGTCACGTGATAGACAGGAGGGTCCTCAGTTACGCCTGTAGGAAAGTGGTTACTCAGTTGCTTCCAGGCGTATCAAGCTGGGCACTTGCTCGTCTCAACATGGACGAGCTTCTGCTCGAAATGCCCGGATGGTTAAGTTAGATGATCATAAACACACTACGACTCATGATTACGTAGATATAGAGGGACTTGAAAGTCTGTTGTACAGTGAAGCTTGAAAGGTAGAGAGCATAAGAGAGCATCATATCACGTCGACAATGTTGAAGGAAGCAGCGACATCGTTATGAGTGCCGAGAGACATAGAATGTTAAGAGTCAACAAATCAGTGTAATATAGATCACTCAACAGCAGTGGCATGTATTATTGATGAAATCCGACTTCTGCGACAAAGCATGGGCACGTTGTACATTTTATAAGAACGTTTTCCCTGGACTCAATCAAAAGTGTTCTAGTAGTTCACAGTTACACACTACGCTTTGTCCGAACGTACTTTCAGTTCGTACAGATGAAGATTACCATCTAAATACCCACCAAATGGTCTTAAACGTCCGCCCTGCTTGTAAACTGGGAATCTTTCCTGATCTACCATAGGAACTATATCCATGAGCAAAACAAGAATGGGAGCATGTCAAATTGAAATCTTCTGACAAGGCATTTCAGTCTGAATGGGCAAAGTGATGTGTCATTCTGAAAACTTGTACAATTCAGGATTGGAAGTGGCACATTATTCTTCAACCTCCCAGATAAAAGACTCAACTCTTAAAACGGCGATCAACAGTTTGTGAATTCAAAACTAGTTTGTTTTTGTGTGTGTAGTATTATTGAATACGATGTGATTCTCCACAATGATATGGTGGAATATGAAGCAAGAGATTCCAGGAATGATTACTAGAGCAAGGTAGACCACTTCTTGCAGGGCTTAGAAAGAGTCAAGGATTTCATCCAAAATTTGATAAGCATAATATACACTCACATATTTGTTTGTAAAAAAAAAAAAAAAAAAAAGAAAAAAGAAAAAGTATTAATGGAGTGACAGAATTTCCATCCTAATACTGCCACAACGACATTGAGTGTATTTTATAATCACAGGAAGAATGAAATCGGAGATGCTAGGTCTTGGACAGGCTGCTTAAGGGTACCGAGTGCAATCAGCCTTCATATTTTAGCTAGTAAATGAATATACTTAATTTTAACCTTGTGGTATTGCCGTAACTTCGGGAATGATTTTCTTAGTTCCAATTTCCAATTTTCAGACTTGTGACTACATTTGTGAGTCATGGGTAATGAATGTAATCCAAAGATATAATCTCTAAATTTAGAGATAATCTCTACATTTAAGATTTGTCAAATATTCTTTCTTCAAAATGTGTTATCACTCACTTAATGTATAATTTAAAAATAGAGAGAAATCTAAAAAAATAAAATAAAATGTGCTTTGTTCCAAGAGCTAGACAATATAACAAAATATTAAAATTGTGTATCCTTTTGTCATTGATTGGAATTGATACTCACTTTATTTATGTTCATTTTTTTAACAAACCTTGAAATATATATATATATATATATATATATAGATGTTTGATTTAATCTATTTTTATTTTTAAAAACCACTTTAGATATAAATTCAAAGTATATTTACTCGATAAAATACAAATAATTCTAGCTCAATGTTGCACCTATTGATCTTGAATTAAATTGTTATTCTTGGAATAGATTTGTAATTTAGTCAATAATTTTTTAAAATTTTTACTTACATGTACTTGTTTTGAAATAGAATAAAAGCATCTCTAAATTTTCTTCTTGTATTTTATATTACACAATTTTAACATTAAAATCAAGTGTAGTACGATTTTTTAAAAATCTATTATAAAAAATTATATTTAATAATAAAAATATGTCTCTAAGGTTATACCATATTCTTTTTATTTGGCTCTTCTAATGACCAATACGAAAAAGAATAACTATCCAAATTTTAAATGTTATAATAGCAAAATAAGACCAATTCTAGCTATTTTAAAACAATATGCAACAATTAACCTGTATCTAATTTTAATTTTTTATTATCATATGGAAAAATTATGCAATTTTATATTCCAGATCATACAACATAAAATTTTAAAAGATAAACTCTAACTTAGATATAAATTGTGTCATATGTAATCAAAATTTAGAACTGCTTTTTATATTATGGATCAAATTTTTATCTTAATATTATATTAAATATTTTATATATTACCAATTTTATTTTTTTAGATACGTATTTTTATTTAAATTTATTTATTTAATAAATTTTTGTAAAACCACACAGAAAAAATTGTTAATTTCTAGTGCCTTATTATATTTTAGTTAATTTTTTCATCTTCTAAGATTTAGTTTCTACTTTAAATCTATGCTGAAACGTTAAAAAAAATCTTTAAGCTTCTATAATTATAAACCAAGTTTATTTTATTTAAAGTAATATTTTTAATAATTTAAAAATTATAATTATACCAAATATTTATAGTGGCTATCAATTTAATAAATAAAGCTGCAATAAATTTTTAACAAGCAAACTCTATATTTTTCTGTAAAATAGATATGTACTAAGGTTAAAAACTATTCTTATCAAAACTGTTCTATTAAAAAATAAATAAATAAATAAAATAAACTTCAAACTTAAAGGTCTTTGAAAATTGATAAATATGACTTTTAGTTTTAAGGGTTTAAAATTGGTGAAATTTTTTTATTAATATTTTTTATTCAAAATAATTTCCAAAATATTTCTAAAGTACTAACAACTAGAAATAATTGTTTTAACGAAGAAAATTTCTGAAACTTTTAATCCTATTAGAAAAATTTGATAGAGCTTAAATTGTAGAAGTGTGTGTATTTCTATCATAAGATCCATGTTTTATTATTAAAATATTGATATGAATTAAAATGTATTATCTTCAATAAATTAATGTCTGATATCATCTTAAAGAAAAACAAAGAATTAAGCTACACAGCTTACATAATTAGAATTATAGCCTTACATTTATTTGTATATGATACTGAATTTATTCATATTTATGGTTTCATTTTTTTATATTATATTTTCATCAATTTATTTTTAGGAAAAATATTCACACTACATTTTATTATAAATTTTTAGTTTAAAATTTTGTATTCATCACATAGCATTTTTTTTTTTTTTTTTTTTTTTTTAATCTATTATCTTATTTTCATTCAAATATTCACATATTCCATGTTTGAACAATAAAAAATAATTCATCAAAATCAAACTTATACTATTTTTTTATTATTTTGTTTAATATTACACTTATTAATACGAAGTTTTTATTTTTGGATGTATTACCAAGTAAACTAATTATTTATGTTGATATCATTATACATAATTAACAAAGTAAGGTAATAACACAATAAGTAGGAATCTAAAATAGTGCTAATAACAATTTACATGTTTATATGATTATGTTTACAAATAGAAATATATACATACATGGACTTATGTAGAGAAGTTTTGAAATAATATTTGTTAGATTTTTAAGGATTGTATTATGATCATTGTTGTAATTTCATGAATAACATAATGCTTATTTTGTACTGCAGTTTCAAGATAAATTATGTACAGTCTTAGATATAATATTTTACTGTGTTTATAGATTTGAAAATAATTTCATGTATGCACTGTACACGACAAAATAAGACATCTTGTGTTCTTATAAATTTGGTTATTTCTTAGAATCATAACAAATATAACTTTGCTTATATAAATAAAAAGGTCTCATGAAAAAACAACTTGTATTTTTTTTTTTTTTTTTTTTTTTTTTTTTTTGTGTGTTTGTTTGTGTGTATATATAGAATAAATATTTTAATTTAGAATTTTCGATAAATTTCTTTAATTTTTATTAAAATAGTAATTGAATTTAAAAGCTAATATTCTTTTTGAAAAGTTAAAGATGCTTTTTATTCATTAATTAATTACATTCTGTATTATATTATCAAAAAAGATGATTAATCTATAATGATTTTTTTTATTACAAAAATAATTATAAACTAAAAAGTTAGATTAAAATTTTCAAACTATATTTCTAAAGAATATAAAATAAATTGTGGTTAACTAAGTAAAAAACTAAATATTCATCAAAAATAGATCTTTTAATTAAATATAAATAGAAATATATATATATATATATATATATATATTTATTGAATTTGCAGTTGATTATAATATCAATCGTAGTGTTATAATATCAATTATCACAAAAGAAATTTCGATCTATGTATCAATTGTTGAATTATCAATTGTTACAAGTTACAATGTCGAATCAATTGTTTTAGTAACTAATGTCGAATCAATTCTACAAAGGTATAATAGATTTATAGAATTGATTCGAAAAATGGAACTTCCTCGCCGTGTGATCCGCGCTCGTCACAGTTCACGGCAAAAAAAATCAGAATCAAGCATCTGAATCCATGGATATTGTTCACCTCTCGTTCATTATAATAATCAAAAAAATCTACACATATACCCAAAAAAAATCTTTATTATTTGTTGGACTTAACAGTAGCCCACGTGTCGACGGCAGGGGAGAAAACGTGGGTCGAAAAGCAAGTGACAATTGTCAAGATAATTTATTTGATCGGGCCTTTCGGTTAGGTCGGTGAATCTGTGGGACAGCGTCCAGACACAATTCAATGATCCAGCAAAAAGCGAAGGTTGAAGAACATCGACGTACATTGCAATTCTGAACCTTGTTGTGGGGATAGAAGGTGCGATTGAACTGGAACCGCCATCGGGTTGCCTAATCAGATATTAGTAGTATTCCTTGATTATGCAGCGATTGCGTATACCTTGTGATCGGACTCACATTGCGTGCGAACACCCAGAGCCAGGATCTTGAGTTCACTAGATCGATAGATGAGTGGTGCAGTGTGCAGATTCTGCGTTGATCGGGTGATATCGATGCTGTCAGTCGCTCGTTGGTCTGATTCCGCGAGCCTGGATAGACGGCGTTATTACCGAAACCGTGATCGCGATATTGCAGCTTGTTGTTGATGAGATTTCCGCGACATGGGTTCCACGCAGATCATCAACCTGACCTCACGACCCTTGGATATGAGGGTGGACATGTGTCAGTACACGACAAAAGTGGCAACGGTCCACGCGAACAACAGCTACACGATGTACACGGATTGTAGAGACACGTACATGGAGTACTCGCTGGGTGCCGATGACGGTGCGGGCAAGGTCGTGAAGCTGAACACGGATGAGTGCGTCGACAACAAACCATCACCGTGAGAGAAGTGAACGGGCGGTACGATGTGGCGATGGAGCCTCGACACTCGGTATCATCGAACAACTCCGCCGCTGATGCTCCGTCCAGGAAGAAGATGAAGAAAGATGCCCTGTGGAAATTTTCGAGACAAAGATCGACAGCAAACAAGGTTTCAGAGTGACGAGCAGAAGCTGCACTGGCTCCGGCGAGCTATGGCGATGAAGGTTCTGTTCCACGAAAACATGTCACGTCGAACCCAAAACAAACACAGCACAGCACAATACAACACTAATTGAATGCCATATTTTATGGAAAATTTACATAGTAAAGCCTCATTCTTTTTGTGAAGGAATGGTTGGACAGTTAGAATGCATGTTGATTTGGAGCAGCGAACAGTTGGAAGTGTTTTGTAAACAGAGTTGTTGTGGATGAATTGAAGGAGAATGCAAATTTATATGCCAATCTATTTCTCGTGTTGAGGTCTTAGTTGTTGTTGTTTTTGTTTATACATATGTATTTCACTCCGTTTGAAATGGGTTTATGATTCTCTGTTTTTTGGATCATTTTGAATCTCGATTTATTTTTCTTTCATTGTTTTTGCTTTTGATTGTCTTGTTTGGGAAGAGTTGGAGCTTAAATGTTTTAAGATAAATTGTAAATGTTCTGAAAGTTTTATTCTCACACACAAATTGAGAATCTAAACATGAAAAAATTAAAATTAAAAATAAATAAAAATAAATAAATGGTATGAGCAAGATGAAGATGTGGCGACAAAATTCAATTTCACGTGTTCTTACAGTCAATTTTATGAAAATTAGTCAAGGTAACACAAACAGATCTTGAAAAATTGTACAATCTAGCTGTGCGTATGTTGAAATCACCTTCACATGTGTATTTTTCTTTTCTTTTTTACAACAACAGTAAAATAAGATAGTCTTTGATTCAAACCATAATAAAATATCATAATTTTAAATTAAGTGAAGAAATTCATATTCATTTTTTCATTATAGTTGTAATGGATTTTGGATTTGACATAGCTTTCATACTTATTTTCAATAACCAATTTATAATTTCAATAACCCTGAAACTACTGGTCAATTTTATCTGTTTGATATAATACATCAATTAAAAATTTTCAACTACATCATTTTGAACAATAGTGAAGTTTTAAAATATTCTGTGTATATATATATATATATATATATATTTATTAATAAATCTTTAGAAATAAAATGTTTCCACTATCATTAAGTAAATTGAATCAATTAATTATAATAAAAAATCTATATCTTTTGAGAAATAAATCTAGATATTATAAACATATATTACTTGTTTATAATATCTAGATTTATCATCCTAAATTTGCCTTGCAAGTATTTTTAAAAAAATTACTTGTTTATATATACATATATCTATATGTGTATATATAAATACGTAAAAAATCACAAAAATATGTACAATAGTTGTTTTATAGATAATTTGAGTTAAATTATTAATTTCTAGAAGAATTTTTAATTTGCAATTAAATAATATATTGCTTCAATCTTAGTAATATTTGATAAGATGAGAACATATATATATATATATATATATATATATATAAATTACATGGATATATTATATTTCACCAAATCCAAATACTCTGAAATGATCTTTAGTTTTCAAATCCCTTGTTCTATTGATTTTGTATATGAAATATTAGTTTGTGGGTTGAAATTCAGAACAAAAAAATCAATGGAACTTCTTATCATTGTTTAATAATAAAAGTTAAAAACAAACTAGTTTTTTTTTTTATTACATCTGTGTTGGAACAAAATATTCTTCAAATTAGTTAGAAACTTTTTATGACTAAACTTAAACTAACTTATGATTATGTTAGTTGAATCATCCAATATGGAAGTAATTTCTCTATTTTTACAAGAACTTAGGATGATACTTCTATTATGACATTTTAATCTAGTGAAAAGTTGATTTAGCTAAACAACTTTTTGTTTAGCTAACAATATCAAAGATCTTGATATTGTTAATTGGGGCTTACTTTTCCAACTAATAGGTCCTCATTCCATTATAAATACATATGCAACCATTAACTTTTGTGTTTTTAAATATGACCTCCAATTTACATCTATATACCTTATTGTAGTATAAGATCCATCTTTATGATAAAAAATTCCATGATCTATAATATGGTTAATATAATGTAAGATATATTTTGCTGCTTCCAAGTATGTGTCTTCTAGTTTGGACATGAAGCTGCTCACTCTATTTATTGCATAAGCAATGACTAATCATATAATAGTTAAAAACATGAATTTTCCAATTAATTGATAAAAGAGTATTATATTGCATAAAGAAGCTTTTGCATTGTTGACAAGAATTAATCTTTTTGATATTAATGTGCATACAAATTTATACTTTAACGTTCCAAATTTCTTGAAGATTCTTTTTGCATAATTTGTTTGATGAATAAAAACTTCTTTTAATGTTCTATCAAAATCAATTCTCAAATATTATTGAATAATTTCAAAATCAATCATATCAAACATACTTTTTAAATCATCTTTTAACTACATAATAAGTTTGATGTTACTTCCAATAACAAATAAATTATCAATATATAACATAAGTATAACAATATCACCATCTTTGTGCATGTAAGACATGTTTGCATCAAAATTGCTTTTAATAATATGTATGTCTTTTAAGATTCAATATGTCCTTTCATACCAAGTGCTAGGTGATTGTTTTAGTTCATAGATAGATTTTAAAAATTTTCACACTAGTATTTCTTTTTTGAGTAAGATGAAATCATATAGTTGAGTTATAGAAAAGTCTTCTTTAAAAATACCATTTAGAAATGATGTTTCTACATCCATATGATATACGGTCCAAATATTAGTAGCTGTTAAAGCTGTAGTAGTTTTAATTATAAACTACTTAATAATGAGAGCAAAAGTCTTAATGAAATCTATACCTCTTTATATGAATCTTATTGTGCTTGGTTGGCTGTTGATTCTAAGTTCAACTTAAATATCTACTTTAATGATATGGATTGACATATTATTAACTTATATAAATTTGATATTTTTTCCTTATAATTTGGCTTCTTTAGTCTTTGTAGAATTAACATTGAAACTTTTTAAATTCAATTAACACAAGTCATAATCTTTAGTTGAGATATAAATATGATAATCATCTAATTTGATATTTATTTTCTTAGATCTTGTGGACTTTCAAATAAGAGAAGTGATTTAGAGAGAAGGATCAAAATTATATTCATCAATACAATTTTAATCTATTATTCTTGTTGTTGAAATGCTTGTTATAGATTCATTCCTTTGTACATTATTTGCTAGTATTATTATTCTCTATTTGGTAGGAGATGGACTAGAAGGCTTTTTTACTATATTATTGAATAGTATATTTTGATTGATGAACAAATCAAAACTTCTTTTCAATAATGGAGTTAAAAATAAAATAAGTTTTGGATTGAATTTCTCATTATCAAAGATAACATCTTTGAAAATAGTTATATGTTATTTGAGAGGGTCATAGCAACAATTCTCTTTGTTATTTTGTTGTAGTTTATGAATAATGTATATAAAGTTTTTGAATTTAATTTATTTTTTAAAATTAAAGGTATATAGCAATAAGTCATACAATCAAAAATTTGTAAGTGAAATAAGTCAAGTTTGTATCTTGTAAATACTTTTCTTAGAATTAAAAATCTTAAACTTTTTGTTGGAGATTTGTTTTATATATAATTCATAGTTTTTTCAAATTCTTTCTACAGATATTTAGGTACTTTTTTTCTCATAATAATATTTTTTGTTGAAAATAACAAGCTGAGGTAAATTCTCTCCTAATCTCTTCTTATTTGTTGCAGCTTTGAAATCCATTGAATATGTAATCATCTCCATAATTTGTTTTTAAACATTCATTTTTTTTTTTTTTTTTTTTTTTTTAATTCTTTGAATTTGCCAAATGTTTTTAACTTCTCTTATAAAAAATATAACTGTCTTATGTGTAATTATCAAAGAACATTAAAATTAATATGTTATTTTTTTTAATAGAATAGGCATAGGACCACATAAATTAAAATAAATTATTTCCAATTATCTTGTTATAAACCAACTTCTTTTTTTGGAAGCATATTTTCTATGTAACTTTCTATGCATACAACTTTTACAAACTTCTTTCCATTATGGTAGTTGTCATATTCCACCAACAAGTTTTGAGTTATATAAGTGATACAATGACTAAAAGTTAAAATGACCAAACTTCTTATACTACAAACAAATAATATCTTTAACAACATAAAATGATTCTTCTATTCAACTTCTCGTTTGGTCTCTTATGTAATGTATCCATGACAACTTATAGAGACTGTCTTCTTATCAATACTAGAGTGTGATCTTTATTCATAGATAGTGGATTATCTCTCTTCTTGAAAGCATCTAAGTACTTTAGAAGTTGTGGAGTACCATTCTCTAAACTAGTAATGTTTAGAAATTCTCTTTTTATGTTTTAGGATAGCTGGAGGTAAAGATATTAATATAATTGAATCTCATAAGTCTAAGTTAAATATTATTATAAATACACTGAATGTTTTATCTTATGGAACTGCTAAAACTGAAGGATTTTTTATAAGATTTTATAATAAAGCAAGACTAAGAGTAGTTTAGCATATAATGCAATCACTTTCTTAAGCTTTTACATTCAAGGAGGTAGTAGCACTTATACCTTCACAAGAAAATTTACCTATTCAATAATAAAAGGAACCTTTGCTTAGTCTTCTAAATTTTTTTGATCAAACACACTTCGAGTTTTAAGGATTTATTAGCCAAATTTGATCAATAACTTTTCTATAATTTGAGCTCTATCCAACAAAAGAGTCATGAGTTAATTTAGTCAAAATCTTATTTACAGGACATAACTTATCTTGCTTTGCTCCTTGATTTGAAAAGAAATCTTCAATCTTGAGCATTTTTGAAGCTTTTTTAGAAGCATTTGTAGAGGTATTTGGACAACATGATGTCAAGGACAAGAACTTGATAAAAACAAATAAACCAGTGAAACTTTTCTCAAAGAAAGATGAAAAAATAAAAATAATTAAATATGTATATTAAGAAAGAAATTGGAGTGGCTATTGCCAAAAGATAAGAAAACTAGAGACTCTTGAAACTAGACTGGAAGCAAGAAAGGAGTTGACAAGAGTGAAGAAGGCTTCACTCTTACCTCTATATATACTACCTACCTAAGAGCTACATGGCGATATTGTGAGTTCTCAATTATACTCTAAAATTTAAATTTTTATTATTTTTCTATTTTATGATAATTAAAAATGTTAGATTAGAATTTATATAAGTGGAATTTAGTTTTATAGAATTTTTAGGATTACAATCCTTGATAGTATAAATCATAGTCTAATTCCTTGAATTAGATTAATTAGGACTAAAGTCATAAGAGTTAGAAAATTAGAATAATAACTTAGTTAGTTTAATAATTTAGAGGTTGTTAGTCATTACTATAAGGGTTGACTAAAAGCCTATGAATGCATCTATGATCATTCACATATTTTAGGAGTTGGAATTATAATTCTCTTAAACATTTAGGGAAGTTAGCAATGGTAATTTTGGATTTTCTTCCAAATTCGACAAATTTAAGCGGCATGGTGGTTCTTCTACTTAATGGGAGTCTTTTTAATGCAATGGTGGCACCGGATTTACCTCGTGGAGTGAAGAAAACAAGATCAGCAACCTCTCCTTCAAATTACAAGAGAAGCAATGAAATTCTCATTTTGAAGAATTTCACAAAAATTACTAAGATCCTTGTAAGTAAAAACTTCCATAAAAATTATAATTGAGCATGGATTGAGGTATGTGAGTAGTCGATCTTAGCTTAAAAAGGTGTTTTGAACACAATAATGAAGTTAGATTTACAAAAAAATTCTTTCTTGACCACTTACAAGAGCCATCAGCCTTGGTAACGAGATTGGCTCTTGGATGAATGAAGGCTGTAGATCTAAATTACGGATCTTAAAAATCAAGGGTAGAGATGTAGCCAGCCTTCTACGAGCCTCCACTCAATTGTATAGAAGAAGCTTGGTTTTCCAAGCCCTCTCTCTCTCTCCTCTCTTGGGTGAAGGGCGTAGACATGCCAAAATTTGGCCGAAACCCTAATCTTAATTTTATTTAGATTTTTATTCTCATTGTGAGCCTTGTAATTGTGTATGTATGGATTTTGCATTATGAAGGATGGTCATTAAGTTTTAAAATATGTTTCATTGAGGTAGATATCTCTTCGGCCTTCCAAATATCCCAAGGGTTTCAAGGGCCTCAGATTTTCTTCAATAAGTCACTCAATTTCTGTTGTTTCAATGTGAGATTTTTAGTAGTTGTAGCTTTTGTTGTTAAATTTCCAAAAAGATAAGACTTGCCTGATTTAAAGTAAGAAAGAATTTTTGGTGAATTTTTGAGTTTGAAGGAGTCAACTACCTTTGTAGTTTGAATCAATCGAGTTTGGAAAGGCATTTCTCAATGCTTGGTGATTAGATTTATTTGAAATTTTGGGAGCATAAAGACTTATAAGCTAAGCTCTAAAAGGCATAATTTTGGTAAATTTGAAGAAAATCTGAATTTCTAGAGAATTTCTAAGTGAAGAGGGTTGGTCATTGCGGTAGTTTGGATCACTCAACGTCAAAAGAGGAATTCTTACGATTGGTTCATTAGATTGCAACGACAATTGTTGGATCAAAAGCAACTTCAAGTCAACCTTGCAACAAGCTAAGAATCATTCAAATTAAAGTCAATTACAAATTTTGGAAAATTTTGGAGTAGAAGGGGGTCGCTGCCTTCAATCCTTACATTTTGTCAAGGTACGTTCACTTCCACCTCTTTCACTTTATTTTTACTATCATCTTCACAGTAAATTGTAAGCTCCACATTTCACTTTTTGGCTAATAAATTTTAATTTTAACTTTTAAACTTTAATATTCTCACTTTAACTTTTAACTTTAACTTTTAAACTAAACTTTTAATTTTAAATTTTTACTTAATCTTTAATCTTAACTTTTAACTTAAATTTTTTACTTAAACTTTTAATTTTAACTTTTATCTTAACCTTTTAATCTTAATTTTTAACTTTAACTTTTTAAACTTTACTTTTAACTTTACTTTTAATTCAAACTTAAGTTTTTATTCTTATGGTCAATTAATAGCAATAACTTAGTTAATTATTTTTATTGTGGTTGCATAGTAATTCCATTTAACATGTTAATTTAATGTTGGTAACCATTGCTTGGAAGGCCTAAAACTAATTGAATTTTTAATATAAAGATTTAAATTAATCTAATTATTACACAATTGGGAGCTCTCCAATTCCACCTCTTAGACTTATTATGTGGCATAGGTTTCATCAAGTGGTGAAATTTGGCCTCACAGACGTCCTATAGGACCTCCAAAAACGTATTGACCTTGTACAACATGTATCTTAACTTGTAAGGCAAGTTTTCTATGTGGATGTAATATAGTTAGCTTGTTCGCAAGCTATCAACATGTGTGGCACGTGGTTAACTTGTTGACCAAGTTTCTAAGCTATCAATCAAGTATAAACACATGTAAAGTCAAAGCAACATCTATAAAGCTTCTAAGAAGCTTTTCTAGAAGATATTATGAAATAAATTTACTTTTACCTACTTCTATCTATTTATATCATCTAAATAATAATTACAATAAATATATGTCTGAGACATTATTCCTTCTTCTAGGAATGAGTTCGATAAGGAGCAATGATGACATATTGATGAAGTTTAAGATGCAACGAATTCTATTTGCTACATATTCTAATCTTTATTTTCTTCAAAGATGATTGATAGGGCCTCTCAATCATTAATAGTGTGCCATACTAGAGTAGGAAGACCACCTAGTTATTTCATCATTATTGACACTTTCATAACTTTTTTCAAATAAAATATTTGTAATACCATCAAGAGTTGTTCCTACCTCTAGTAAAATCACTAAACATTGCGAGTCCCTTTTAAAGTCATGATACCAAACGCTGTAGTATTACGTGAAGTCTTGCTTGAGAATGCTCCGGGTACCTGGCTGTGGAAGGAAGAATAGAAATTGCAATAAAAAAATCTTAATTCTAATAGAATACTAATAATGCTCTAATTGGACCACAATAATTCTAAACAAGCTTAATCAAATTCAAAAAAAACCTCAAAAAAATTTCAAAGAAATAATAAGAAATCTTAAAGAAATATTAGAATAATCACAAATATCTCTCAAATATATCTCAATTCAATCTTAATTTAATCCTAGTTAAAATCCTATTGGACTTCATTCAAACTTTAGGCCCAAATTAATTAAATCTTGAATCCTAAATAAATCCTAATAAAATCCTTAACCAAATCCTAATCAAATTCTAAATCCAAATCCTAAATCCTAAATCATAAACCAAATTCCAAACCCTAATCCAAACCCTAAATCCTAAACCAAAACCTAACTAAATCTTAAAACCTAAATCAAATCCTAATCAGATCTTAAACCCTCAATAAAACCCAAATCAAATCCTAAATCCTAAATTAAATCCTAACCAAATCCTAAACCCTAAATCAAATCCTAATCCAAATCTTAAATCCTAAACCCTAAATCAAACTCTAAATCAAACCCTAAACCCTAAACCCTAAACCAAATCCTAATACAAATCCTAAATCCTAAATAAAACCCTAATCCAAACCTTAATCAAACCTTAAACCAAATCCTAAACCAAATCCTAACCAATTCCTAACCAAACCCTAAACCAAGCTCTAGTAATTCCTACAATAGATTTAAACCTTCATAACTAATGAATAAACCGTTGATCTTAACTCAAATTTTGCATACTTCTTAAAAACTAAGTTTAAAACAAGCACAAAAAAATTACAAAGGATCGGAGTTACCAAATTGACGATAACCTCAAAAATGTACTCGGGTATTGGCCGGCCTCCTTCTACAATCTTAATGCCAATCTTCTAGAGCCAATATCTCTCCTTCACACCGTTCGATTGATCTCAAAATTCTCATACACAAAGAAAAACAAGTCTAATATCCTCTCACATAAGTTTCACTCCAATCCAACTAGTAAATTGCAAGAAATCTTAAAAACCCTGATTAGACCTAAAATTCTATTTTCTGAGACCTTGATCCACTTAAATCTCAATATTCCTCAATTCAACCGTTAGATCGAGCTCAAATTTATGATACATATTAAATACAACTATAACCATAAATCCAAAAAATTTCACCCATAGATCTATAACAAAACTCTTGAAATCACCCAAAACATAAACCCTATTTTATTTCATAAAATCCTAATCATCCAAAACAAACCTAGACTTTGCAAAGCTCTTACAAAGCCATAACAACTCTAAATCACCCAAAATCAATGCACATAGAAACCCTATCTAATCTTCTATCAAACTCCACTCTCTGATGTACCAAAAATTCTTTGAGTCGCTGTCAGAGTGCGGTTTTGTGCTTCAGGGTCTGATTTCGACCCAGGTTCATAACCAGTCCTCTTCAGGTATCAACTTTCGTCTTTTTGAGGTAATTTTACTAATTTGCACTCCTAACTCCTCCCTACATATGCCTATATTCTTTGTTTTTCTAATCTACCTTATTTTGCCTTATTTATGGCCTTACAAAATAAATAGAAGCATAATTTGCAAATAGGCAGCATTAGCACCTTTAATTTTTCTACCCTTTGACTAATATCTATTTTTCCAAGATAATTTGCTACAATGTTTTTGAAGTGAGATCCTCAAAACATGATATTTTCTTCACCCTTTCACTTGTTATCCATGTTACATCATGACAACGCATTGTATCTTGCCATCTATTCGAAGAAGAATACATCATTCTTGAAGATCTTCATCTCAAGTGCATTGTCTTAAAGGTTGTAACAATCGTAATATCTCGTCTGACAAGTCAACAAACGAAGGCTCTTTAGTTGAACTCACTGGTTGTTGGTTCTCCATTTCTTTAGCATCACAACTATAATGAAACTACAAACAAAGATTGAAAGTAGAATGTTATCTTACCTAAATCTTGTTTCTTTTAAAAAAAAGGTTTTCATCTTGATTTTGATGGATGTCGTCAATGAAAAGCCTCCACCACCTTTCTTGCATTTGTAAGATTCTTTATTGGCTCCCATGTACGTTGATTAATATCATATTTGTGCTAATGGACAAGATATTCAAATTAATTTTGCGCCGCTTTGAATCTAGGACTTCTTCCACTTTGAA
Source organism: Physcomitrium patens (assembly GCF_059467195.1). NCBI lineage: Eukaryota > Viridiplantae > Streptophyta > Bryopsida > Funariales > Funariaceae > Physcomitrium > Physcomitrium patens. Next base: position 1,853,812 of record NC_143430.1, on the reverse strand, counting down.
CTATTGTCCACTTCTATAGAAGAAGGTGGAGCTTGTCTTCTTCTTGGTATGTCCACTGTCTTGTATGATAGAAGAAGAGACACGTGAAATATTGGATGGATTTTTATTGACTCAGATAGGTCTAAACAATATGCAACTGGATTAATTTGTGCAAAAATAGAAAATGGTCCAAGCCTTTAATAGTCCAACTTGTCACAAGGACGAGTGGTCTTGATATTGTGACAAAATAACCATACCTTGTCACCTATGTGGAATGGTGGTTGTTCCTTTCAATAGACATCCGCATTGATCTTTTGTTGTTCTTGAGCTCCTTTTAACTACGCCTTTATTGTTGCATGTAGCTTTGACAAATAATTTACCAACTCTTTCGCAGTAAGTTTATCAACTTTTGAAAAGTCAAAAGTATCAAGTTGTGGATGATAACCATAATTAGCAAAAAAAGGTGTTTGTTTTGTAGAAGAATGTACCGTGTTATTATAAACAAACTCTGCCAATGGCAAAAGAGTTGTTCAATCAACTTGTTGGTAGTTAATGGTACATCTTAAATACTATTCCAAAACTTGATTAATATGCTCCGTTTGTCCATCAATTTAAGGATGGAATGCCAAAGATAGTTTTATATTCATTTTTAGAATTTTGAAAAGAATCTACCAAAATCTTGATACAAATTGAGTTCTTCTATCTGATATAATATCTTTGGCTAATTCATAAACGCGATAGATATTGTCAAGAAAGAGCTTAGTTGTTTCTTCACTTGTGATAGATTTTGTATATGGTACAAAATATGCCATCTTGGTAAAACAATCTACTATCATGAATATAGAGTGATAAGAACCTGAGATTGAAAGATCTATGATGAAATCCATAAAAATAGAAGACCATGGTTGTTTCACAATGGCTAATGGCTAAAAAAGTTCGTAAGGTTGATAATGAGGAATTTTTGATCTTAAGCAAACATCATAAGATTGTACAAAATCTTTGAGTGCCTTTTACATTTGAGGCCACAAAAAATCCCTGGATATTAGTTCCAAAGTTTTATTATATCAAAAATGTCGTGCTGCTCAAAAGTCATGATGGGCTTTAAGAACACGTAATTGAGCTTCACCTTTTGAAACATATAGGCATCCCTCAAAATATAGTAGATTGTTCTTAAATTTAAACTTGAAAGTATCATGAGACTTTGAAGGATTTTTCTTAATATCACAAATAAGAGGATGAGAAGACATACTTGATTGAACTTGCTTAATGAATGTTGAATCAACAATTAGTGTTGATTTCATTGTTCAAAGATGAAGATGCTCTGGCTTCAAGAGAATTATCCTTTGCTGATCAAAAGTAGCTTTTTTTTCCTTTGATGCAAGGTAAGATCATCTAGAGAGTGCATCTGACAAACCTTATTATTTTTTTGGTCAATAAGTAATCTTGAATTTGAATCTTGACAAAGATATACTCCAATGGGCTTGGCGACGATTCAAAACACGTATTGACATAAAATATTTAAGATTCTTGTGATCTATATATACGATGACTGAACTAGGAGCATCTTTTAGATAATGATGCCATTCTTAAAACAAATCCATGATTACAAGAAGTTCTTTGTCGTGGATCTCATAGTTGATCTCGGTTGCTGAATTTTTTTGGAATAGAAAGATATTGGGTGAAGTTTATCATCTGTTCCCATTTGTGATAATACAATACTCTAAGCAAAGTCTAATGCATATGTTTTCATAAAAAATGTCTTAGAAAAATTGACGTGATACAAGATTGGTGCAGAAACAAAGACTGTCTTCATATCTTCAAATGCTACTTCCGCTTCTTCATTCCATTGAAGTTTGGCTTTACAAGTCAAACATGTAAGTGGAGCTGCAACTTGAGAGAAGTCTTTGATGAAGATCTGATAGTAGTTGGCAAATTCCAAAAAACATTGAACATCTCTTACCATTTTTGGAATCTTCCAATCCTTAAGAGCTTGAACTTTCTTAAGATCCATTATAAGTCCATCATTTGAAATGATGTATCCTTAGAAGTTGACTTGAGTAGTATGAAATACATACTTTATCTTGGCATACAATCCTACATCTCTTAATTTTTGTAATACATGACGAATATGAAGTTCATGATCTTCTACATTCTTAGAATAGATTAAGATATCGTTTAGATAATAGACAACAAAATCATCTAAAAACTCCCAAAAGACATCATTTTTTAGATGTTGGAATGTTGTTTGTACATTTGTAAGTTCAAAAGGCATGATATTCTATTCAAAATGTCCATACATGGTTCAAAATGCAGTCTTCCATTCATCTCCTTCTTTGATGCGTACCAAATTGTATACTCCTTGTAGATCTATTTTTGTATAGATCTTAGCTTGATTCAACTCATCAAGGAGTCCAGATATCAAAGGTAGCAGATACCTATTTTTGATGGTTATTATGTTGAGTCCTTGATAATAAACACACATCTGCAATAATCCATCTTTTTTTTTTTACAAATAAAATTAGAGCTCCTGCTAGAGATTTGGAATGGCATATGAAGTTCTTAACTAGATTCTCTTTAATATATTCTTTGAATTCAGCTAACTCATTTTGTGATAAACTATAGATTAGTCCAAATGGTAGTTGTGCTCGTTCTTGAAGATCAATTGAGCAATCATAGAAACAATATTTCAGAAGAATATCCGCATTCTTTTTCTCAAATACCTCTTGAAAATCTTGATATTGGCTTAAAATGCCACTTGAAGTCTTTCTACCAATAGAAACAAGTGCGGCATAAATGACACAATGTGATCCTTCTTTTACAACATGCAAGAAAGCTCTTGCACTTACAAATATAAGTTTAATTATACTATACTTTTGATTTTTTACTTGATTAAGTATGCTCTTAGTTATACTTTCAAAAAAGTCAAGACTACGAGAAGTCTAATCTATTTTAGGGTTTTATTTTTCTAGCCATGATAAACCTATAATGACTAGATTAGAGGGAGATCTAATGATATTAAATATTACAAAGCTACTATGACTATTAATTGTTACTTCTATAGGAAGGGTTTCATGAGTAACATCTCATGAAGACAATGGACGACCATCTATGACTTTTACATGAACAGGTTTAGTTTTCTTTGCTAAAGGTATCCTATGTCTTTTAGCAAATTCTTCATCTAAGAAACATGCTGAGGCTTTTGAATCTAACAAGGCAGAAGCTTTGTGATGTTTAGGTCTTAGAATAATATTTATCGTAAAACATGGAGAGGATTTTGAGGAGAGAATGGGACCTTCACTAGGCATTGTACAAGGTTCCAGTCACATGGTCCCTATTGTAATTAGACAAATTCATTTTCCAACATGCTATCTTCTTTGATCGCCGTTGTCGTGTTGTAACACGAGTATACCGTGAAAATATAAAGAAAGGAAACTTTTATTAATATTCAGTTAGCTCAAATATTGGGAGCAACGACCAATTCCAATGCAAATACTGAGTGGCCAGGTTCAGTCACCCCATTACAGTTAACCGGGGCATACTGAAATGCTCCGTTCGATTCCAATAACGGAAGTCAGCAGAAAGGGGAAGGACCAATTCAACAACGGGTGAGCCTGGTTCGAAGAGCCAAATGGATCCAATTTCAAGACATCCAATCTAGGTCTTCTTACCCAATATGAGACCTAAATTGGTTGAGCAACCCAATGCAGTCTAATTACGGGAAAATCCAGGTCTTACTACGGGCCTCAGCCAATCTGACACGAAGGACCAATTTGATCCAATTATGGGAACATCCAAGTCTTACTACTGGACTCTTACCCAATATAAGACTTGAATTAGTCGGGCGACTCAATGTGGTCCCGATTACGGGGCTCCGATTCCGTTTCAGGCTGATCCGTCTTTTGTGCCATTCCGAGAACATCTTTTTGGTAAAAAGATCTCTTAAAGGTAAAAACGGAGGAGAAAGCTCTGACGGCGAGAGCCAATTTTGGATCCAAGGTCTAACGGCGGGAGCCAATTTCGGATCCAAGATGAAAGATTGAAGAAATTCAGAATTAAGATTAAGAAATGAAAGGGGAGAGAGAGTTTTGGGGGAGTTTTTTTTGAGGTTTTGAAGGGTCGGAGAGCTAGCTTCATGCTTCGGGCGGGAAAAAAAGACAGAGAATTGGGTTTTTTTTTCTTCATAGGGTTTTGGAAAGACTGAGGCAATCGTTGCTAAAGTCAGTGTTGTAATGGTGAATCGGAATTTTTAATGAAGTGGGTGTGATTACTCTTGACTGTTTTGTGAAATCGAGTTACGTCTGTAATGAAGAATTAAAAGGGTGTCTATAGGATTGAGTATGCGGAGTGAATGAAATATATTGGGTTAATCTAACAAGACAGTCAGTGGATACAAGATCATGAGTATAAAGCGATATCAAAGATTAGCAGTTTGGGTTGTTCGGGGTTCTCTATAACATCTAGAGACCTACCGGCTGGGGCAAAAAGGATTTCGATGAACAGTCAAAGGACATTCGTATAGATTTACGGTATATTCTTACAGTTGTTTATATTCCAATAATGAAAAACCGATAAACTGCTTGAATATTGGCGAATCTCCATACTACCTTCTACAGTCAGACGCCCGAAGCGTTCTGGAGTAGGAAAGCACGTAATACGACAAAAGTGGTGAATCCGACGTGAAAGCTTGAGGTGAAAGGTATTGGATTTCGTTTGGTTTTATTTTTATTTTATGAAAAACGAAAATAAAAATTTTGAAGGATCTTTGTGAGGAGTTTCTGATGGGGGTTCTTCTAAAGGACAAGGTATGCATATGGATCCATCTATTGCTAGTATGTTTCAAGCCTTCTCATTATCAATGCAGCAACAACAAAGCAATGATCGAAAGAAAGCTTTGGCAACCAAAGCATTGCAAACAGTGGTCAATAAAATTGATCAATTTTATGGAAGAAATATTTCAAGGTATTTAAGATGTTATGTTCGTGAAATGGAATTAAATCGAGTTTCTGAGAAGAAAATGGTTGAATTATTTGGACTTGCCATGATACCAGAGATAAGAGACCATATTACATCGATTACGGATCATTATGGGAATTCATGGGAGGTTTTTTCACATGCATTGAAAGATAAATATTTCTTGGAAGATGCTGATCGCGTTACTAAGAAGTTGTTTCTGGAATGGATTGAACGGCCCAATAAGAATTTACAAGCAACAGAGCTACTAAGGGAATTTGAGAGGCAGTACTCTCAATTGTCGAAGGTAGAAAAATTGACATTGGAGCCGAACAAAGTTGATCTATTTCTTCAAGCTGCTGATGGAGAATTGCAAGGGAAATTAGAACTCCTTCTTGAAGACAAAGAAGAAGATGAAGGATTGACAACAAAGTAGAAGAACGTTGAAGATGCGATGGAGTTGCTTACAAAAAGAGAAAGGAGGAAGGATAGGAGCAATATTCCGAAAATAGTACAAGCACCCAAAGCTCCAGTACGTACAACACCACCAACAATGCCTACAGTTCAACCTTCGACATCCTTATCAAAGAAAGCAGATATGGGGATGGAAGAAATTATACGAGGAATGCAAGATCTTCAAATCAAATTAGCAAGACTTGAAGAGAATACTTATACAAACAATTTGAAGAATGTTTCAAAACAAGGATACGTACAAAGATGCATTTGGTGTGATGACGCTTTACACACTAGGAAAGATTGCAATGAATTTAATAATATGATACGGTAAGGAATTATTTACTGGAAAGATGGGAAGATAGCATTAAAAGATAGGGAGGATCTTCTTCAAACCAATTTTGGCAAGGGAGGAATGAGAGCATTGGTTCAAGATTACTTAAAAGAGCATGAAACAACAGCACGAGAAAGTGCAAGTTATGGTGCTAGAATAGATGACGACCTTGGTGGAAGTACGGAAATTAGTGAGTTTTGGACTTCTGCCATTTCTACAATGCAAGAAGGGAATTTACCTCGAAAAGCATTATTGAAGACTGCAGCTACAATACGAGGTGCAACGGGTTAGGGGGATCTTGTTGAGTGTCTTTCAGTTCATGCATATATTGCTAAGAGCCAACATGAAGCTTTGATGGAAGAAAAGAGACGAGGAAATTTTGATGATACTAGAGAAGGAAATTCTTCTAAGAGGCAAACTCGAAGAGACAAGGCTCGGGAGGCAGCTTCACAAGAATTGCCTGTAAAGGATACCTCAGCATCATTGGTAGAAAAAACAAAGGAGACAAAAGATAAAGGCAAATCAATTGCTAATAAGCTACTTTTTGATGTTGAAGCGGCAACAAATTTGAAAGGGGTGTTAGAAGAACGTATATTAAACGCTAAGGTGGAATTCACATTGAAAGAAGTTTTGGAAATTGCAAAGAAGGAGTTTCATGATGTTATCATTGACAATATTAAGCGAAAGAGGCAATTAATGGACGAAACTGGAATGAGTCATGCTATTGATGAAAGAATATATAAAGATGAAGAAGAGGTTGATATTGGTTACAAGCAACCAACAAATGAAAAGAATGGGTATAATCAATGAGTACGTTTCGAAGATTATAGTGATAAAGAAATGGAAACTTTGAGCCATTATACTCGAAAGCATTGGGCAAGGGCAACTACTGAGATATTGGTGAAAGTAGGAGCAATAGAAGAACCAATTGTAGCTTTACTCGACCATGGTTCTGAAATAAATCTCATGTTTAAAGATCTTTATAAGAAGCAAAAATGGCCAATTTATATAGAAAATGGATGGGCAATATGAGTAGCTAATAATACATGGGGCAAATTATATGGAGCTTGTCCAGATGTCAAAATTCGGATTGGGGATGTTGCGACGGAGCAACATTTCTTTATTCAAGATACAACGTCTTATCCGTTGATTTTAGGACAACCTTATATTACGACAACATGGATGGAAACAAAAGTACTTGACAATGGTTCTGCTTATGCCAGGGTACGTAGCGAAGATGGGAGGAAAGCTGTACAATTTCTAACAGTACCTCATAACCATGAACGGAATCGAGATAAGTTGAGGGAAAAACCATTGCTAAAGATTGTTGAAGGATTTAAGGATTTTGGGGAGGTACCACTATAAAGCGAGATTATAGAGGTACAAAAGAGGAGGTACTCTCGCGAGATGAAGGTGCCTTTGATGCGAGTTTTATTGGTATATTGGAGAATGGAAATATTATGTATAAGAAAGTTGATGATTTTAAAAGAAAAGAAAGAAAAAGATTATATAATATTAAAAGAGAATTACACAAGTTAGGTACATTGTAAGATGATGAGAGGATTTTAGGTGTTTATGAAGAAAATGGACTGGAAGATTCATTGGAATTGATTACATCTATTGGGTTAGGAGATAATGATAAGATTGTTGAGATTCATTCAAGAGAGGTTTATACCATACTTGAATCTTTTCAAGCACCAGAAGTTACTATAGAGACGAGATATAAAATGACAGATAAGAAGGTAAAGCCTGTTGCCGGACCATTGCCAGAAGATTCTAAAGAACAAATAGGAGAAGCATCAAAAGAAGCAAGTTTAAGAGATCCAATGAGTATTAGACATCAGTTTATTAAAGAGACTTTTGAAGAATTGAAGATTGGTTCTGATGGTTCTTTATTGCCAGAGGAAATTACTTGCTTCAAAAAGATGTTGGCTAAACAAGGTAGATCACTTGCTTTCGAATCTCATGAAATTAGGTGTGTAGATCCGAATATTATAACACCTATGGTTATCTTCACTGTACGACATGTACCTTGGAATCTAAAACCGATTCCAGTACCAAGGGCACATTTACCTAAATTGGTGGAACTATTAAAAGAAAAGATAAAGATGAAAATATTGGAACCTTCATTTGCACCGTATTCTAGTCGATGGTTTACAGTACCTAAGAAGAATGGGTCACTACGGTTTATTCAAGATATGCAACCGGTGAATGCAGTAACTGTCAGGAATGCAGGAATTGGGCCTAAAATGGATGAATTTACTGAGGCATTTGCTGGAAGGGCGATCTATTCAATGGGTGACTTATATTCAGGTTATGATCAATTTCAACTTGCCGAAGGAAGTAGAGATATGACAACAATGAGGACCCCACTTGGATAGGTTAGAATGTGCACTCTTCGTCAAGGCACGACCAACTCAGTTGCGCATATGATGAATTGGATGAATAAGGTATTGAGAGATTTTATTCCGAAAAAGACTATGTCTTTTCTGGATGATGTTCCTATAAAAGGGTGCAGAGAAGGAGACAAGGATGAAACTTTAGATACGAGGGGGTGTCGCAAATATGTTGTTGATCATATACAAGATTGTGAAAAGATTTTAACTCGGCTTGGAGAAGTTCATCTTACATTATCGGGTATGAAGTCCGTATTTGGAGTACGAGAGGTTGTAATTGTTGGTCATTTATGATGATCTTACAGAAGAAAACCAGATCCGACTAAAGTTGATGCAATTGGAAGGATGAAAGAGGATTATGATTCTTTAACAGAGGTTCGGAGGTTTTTAGGTGCATGTGTATTTTATCAAATTTGGATCCCTCATTATGCTCACATAGCGGATCCATTATATGAACTGTTATGCAAGGATTACCGATTTAAATGGGAAAAAAGGCATATTCAGGCAATGCAAAGATTGAAGAAATTATTGATGTCACCTCCAATATTGAAGAAGGTTGATTATAAGTGCAACAGACCAGTGATTCTTACTGTGGACGCTAGTCCAATTGCCATTGGATGGACTGTGGATCAAGATGATTCAAGAAGGAATAGATTTGCAGTTTAATTTGGAGCTAAAGTATTAAGTGTTCGTCAGCGTGCATATTCGCAAGTCAAAAGAAAACTTTGGGGAGTTATTTCGGCTATGAAAGTTTAAAAGGACTATTTGATTGGGGCAGTAGTAGTAATTGAAACAGATTGCTTGTCATTGCTTGGAATGATTATTAACTGTTCAACGCCAGATATTGCAATATTGAGATGGATTGCTTATATTAAGTCACTAAATCCAGAATTTAAGAATGTTACTGGGAAGGACAATTTAGTAGCAGACATGCTATCTCGAGCAAGATACAAGAGGGAGGACGAAATGGTTGAAGACATTGATGACGTCGGATTGAAATTCTATTCAATATCAAATCTCAAGAAGGAAGACAAGTTATTTCTTAAAGAATCTTATGAAGGAAAATTATTGAATATTGGTCATTACTTGAATACCTTGACTAAGCAGGGAAATTGGTCTACAGAAAAATTCAAACAAATAAGAAAAAAAACATGTGGATTTTTACTTCGAGATGGATTCTTATAGAAGAGACCGAAGAAAAGTATTGAGATGCCACAACGAGTGATAGGCAAAAAGGAAGAAAAACTAAAATTATTAAAGGAGTTTCATGATAGTTTATGGGCAAGTGTTAGGGACATATTCCTTAGAACTTTCTAGAGAGAAGTTTCTAGAACCTTCTAGAAAACAAGCCTCTGGAACCTTCTACAAGAGAAGCCTCTGGAACCTTTTAGAGAGAAGTTTCTAGAAGCTTCTAGAAAGGAAGTCTCTGGAACCTTATAGAAGAGAAGTTTCTAGAAGCTTCTAGAAAGGAAGCCTTTGGAACTTTTTAGAAGCTTCCTAGTTAATAGAAGTAGCTCGAGAAGCTTCCTAAGTAGGAGTATATATAGGGATCGAGGCTGAAGAGTTCTTCAGTCTCGACAACACATCTCTTGGAGTTCTACCTCACCTTTCTGGTGTTGTTCTTGTACTCATCTATTTAATCTAGTTCTGTCACTTCTTCTTGAACTTCTTGTTAGTTTTCAAGTGTGTATTTTGTGTCCGTGACAGTTTGTCGAGACTGTACTAACTTGAGATATCAGAGGTAGTTCTTTCTTAGTAGAGTGTGGATTACCACTCTTCTTGAAGGTATACTAGCATTTTTAGAGGTTGCGGATTACCCTCCTCTAAACTGATACCTCTTGTGTTATAATATTGGAGTCTTATTCTTCTTGGAGAGAGTGGATTACCCCTCTTCTTGAAATTCTTAAGGCATTTTATAGGTTGTGGATTACCCTCCTATAAACCAATATTGCCTCTTATAGGGTCATTTTTGTCCTTCTTTTAGAATGGCCGGAGGTCAAGACATTAGTATGACAGAAAGTTTGGAGTCTAAGTTAGATGCTATTATGAATGCCCTCGCTACGTTATCATAAAGAACTGCAGAGATTGAAGGAGTGGTGGCAAGGCTTCATAATGATGGAGTATCTGGGATAGCACAATCTAAACTACACCAGCCTCAAACTTCGACACGGAGAAATAACTTTACCTCAAGTTCAACAAGAACCACTAGTTCTACAACATAAGGAGCCTCGAATTAGCCTTCCAGATAAGTTTGATGGAACACGTTTGAAGTTTCGAGGATTTGTCAATCAAATCACGTTGATAACAGTTTTACAGCCTGAACGATATCCAACGGAGGAGTCACGTATTGGGCTTGTTGGAACCTTACTTACGGGACAAGCTCTATCATGGTTTGCTCCTTTGTTTGAAAAATGATCATCCATATTAAACAACTTCGAAACCTTTTTGGAAGCATTTGCGGAAGCATTTGGTGAACACGATAAGGTTTGATGGGCTACAACAAAGATCCGGTCGCTACGACAAGGGATGCATTTTACATCAATCTATGCTTCGGATTTCAGGCAATTAGTTTGTCATATCAATTGGGATGAAGAAGCGTTGATGAGTCAATTCTATTGGGGTTTAAGAGATGATGTGAAGGATTTGCTGTTAACTCTTCTTGATCCACGAACGCTCAATGAAGCCATTAGCCAAGCTGTGAAGTGCGATAATCGCATATTCCAACGTCCTCAAGACCAACGCTCAAGACAACATACAATTCGCCATGCTCCAACTATGTCGGCAAGCGATGTGAATTCACATTCAGAGGTGGAAGACATGCAAATTGATGTCGTACGTATCAAATCTCTTACTATAGAAGAAAAAAAGCGACGTATGGAGGAAAATTTATGCTTGTATTGTGGTGGACAAGGCCACAAAGTCAGAAACTGCCCCAAAAAGCAAAATCGAGGCATAGTCAAGACTAGGGGAGTATTTGTTCAGGAAAATGAGGATGCCCAGCCACAGTAGGAACCGTGCGGCTGGACAATGAAATATCCCAACAACAATTAGGTTCCTTTATTTCTGCCCAACCTGCACTTTGTTTTACAATCCCTCTATTTATCGGCCCTCAAAAATTGAGAACCTTAGCACTACTAGACTAAGGAGCATCTGCTTATTTTTTAGACGAGGAATTTGCAAAGCTTCATAAGATCCCTTTAGTACAAAAATCAAAACCTGTTCATGTTGAGGTCATAGATGGGCGACCTTTATTATCTGGTAGCATCACCCATGAATCAAAATCTATAGAAGTAACGTTTAAAGACCATAGTAGTCATATTATTTTTAATATTATTAGAACCCCATCAAATCCTATTATTCTTGGTCTTTTTTGGTTGGAAAAACATAATCCATTGATAGATTGGAGGTTGCGGAAGATGACTTTTCTCACAAAACCACCCAAGAAAAAACCTAGTAAAAAACCTCGAAAAAAGAAATCCTTATTCATTGGAGCAAGAGCGTTTATAAGATCATCTAAGGAAGGCACTCCATTTGTCATTTATGCGGCTCCAACTACCGAGGAGAAGATCTCAATAGCAAGTATACCGGAGCAATATAAGGATTTTGAAGACGTGTTTCAAAAAAAGAACGCCGACATACTACCGGAACACCGACCATATGATTGTGCCATAGACTTGCAAGAAGGAGCACAACCACCTTTTGGCCCAATCTACAATCTATCGCAAACGGAGTTGGCAGAGTTGCGAAAGTACATCGACGAGAATCTAGCCAAGAACTTCATTCGTCATTCAAAATCATCAGCTGGAACACCCATCTTATTTGTGAAGAAGAAAGATGGATCATTACGGATGTGTGTGGACTATCGAGGCCTCAACAAGGTAACAAAGAAAAATCGTTACCCATTATCCTTGATTTCTAGTCTCTTAGAACAACTTGGACGTGCAAAGATCTTTACAAAAATTGATCTAAGGGGAGCTTATAATCTCGTACGAATCAAGGAAGGAGATGAGTGGAAGACAGCATTTCGTACAAGGTATGGTCATTTCGAATATAATGTCATGCCTTTTGGTCTTACCAATGCTCCAGCAGTTTTTCAACATATGATGAATGACATCTTTCGAGAACACCTCGACGATTTTGTTGTCATCTACTTAGAAGATATTCTAATATTCTCTAAAAATGAGGAAGAGCATGAGGAGCATGTTCGTTTGGTCTTGGAGAAACTACGCAAGCGAGGACTATATGCCAAATTAGAAAAGTGTTTATTTCACTAGACGGAGATGGAATTTTTGGGGTTCATTGCGACTACAGAAGGTTTGAAGATGGACCCCAAGAAAGTAGAAGCAATCATGTTTTGGGAGGTTCCGAAGACGGTTAGAGACGTACAATGCTTTCTTGGTTTTGTTAACTTCTATTGGATCTTCATGAAGAATTATTCTCAAGTTGCTGCTCCTCTCACTCGATTAACATGCAAGGATAAGTTGGAATGGGGACCTTTGGCAGAGAAGGCGTTTCAAGATTTGAAGACAGCATTTATTACAGCTCCAATTTTGGTACATCCAGACTTTACAAAGGCCTTCTATTTAGAAACTGATGCTTCAAATTTTGCTTTGGGAGCTGTGCTTTCACAAATGAGTGAAGATAAGAAGCTCCATCCAGTTGCATTCTATTCTCGGAAGTTCTCTGCTGCTGAAATCAATTATGAGATCCACGATAAGGAACTTCTTGCTATAGTGGATTCTTTCGAAGAATGGCGTCACTTTCTTGAAAGAGCTGCACATCCAATAACCGTATATACGGATCACAAGAATTTGGAGTATTTCATGACGGCTCGAGTTTTAAATCGGCGTCAAGCTCGGTGGAATATGTCGCTATCTAGATTCGATTTTGTTATCACTTATCGACCTAGAAGGCAGCAAGGACTATCCGATGCTTTATCAAGGAGATCGTATCTTACACTAAAGGCTGGAGAAGCAGCATTTGATCAACAATGTACAACGTTATTGAAGCCAGAGAGATTTCAACTTTGTGCTACTATTGTATCATTTGATGCTGACTTCCTAAACCAGGTAAGTGCTATGACCATTAAAGATTCAGTAGCCATTGATATCAAGCAACGTACCAATGATGACAAGTTCAAGGTGGAGGGAGATCTTTTATACTTTGAAGAGCGATTGTACATTCCAAAAAGACCAGCACGACTCCAAGTTCTTCAATCTCGCCATGATTTTTCAGCTGCGAGACATTTTGGATTCAACAAGACTTTGGAGCTTATTTCCTGAGATCTTTGGTGGCCCCAAATGTGGAAGGATGTGAAAGATTTTGTCCTCTCTTGTAACATCTGTTCAAGATCTAAGAATCCTCGGCATCGCCCTTATGGACTTCTACAGCCATTGCCAATTCCACGTCGACCATGGTCTTCAATTTCTATGGACTTCATCACGGACTTGCCATCATCAAACTCATTTGATAGCATCTTTGTCGTAGTAGATCGGCTTACGAAGATGGCACACTTTGTTCCTTATAAGAAGACATCGTCCAGTGAAGTCACGGCAAGACTCTTTCTCAATAATGTGTATCGTTATCATGGACTACTAGATGACATCATATCAGATCGAGGTACCCAGTTCGTGTCAAAGTTTTGGAGATCTCTCTTTGGGATATTGAAGGTGGATATCAAGCTTTCTTCAGCTTTTCATCCTCAAAGTGATGGCCAAACGGAACGGGTGAACCAAGTCTTGGAGCAGTACTTACGATGCAGTATCAACTATCAGCAAGTCGATTGGACTGCATATCTACCGCTAGCCGAGTTTGCATATAAAAACACCCTCCATGCGTTGACTCAACAAACACCATTCTTTTCTAACTATGGATATCATCCGAAGCTTGATTTATTGAGTCTGTCAACAAATAACAATCCAGCAGCTGAAGGATTTGTGAAGCAACTATCAGAGCTTCAAACTATGTTGAAGCTTCAATTACAATCTGCTCAAGAATCCTATAAGACGTCTGCAGATAGATTTCGGAATCAAGCACCTACTTTCAAAGTTGGAGACAAAGCCTTGCTTCTTCAACGAAATATCAAGACCAAGCGACCATGTGATAAGTTGGACTATCGAAGATTGGGACCATTTATCATCCAGAAGCAAATTAATCCAGTGGCATACCGGCTGGAATTACCGGCCTCTATGAAGGTACATCCAGTCTTTCATGTTTTTCTGTTGGAACCTTATCGAGAGTCATCTTTTCCTGAAAGAGTGCAAAGTCCGCCACTTAGTATTGAAATCGAGAACCACGAAGAATACGAGGTTGAAAAGATATTAGATTCACGGAGAAGGTGGAGAAAGTTAGAATATCTTGTTCATTGGTGTGGCTATGACATTAATGAGCGAACGTAGGAGCCAGCTGAAAATCTTGCAAATGCGCCACAAAAGGTACAGGAGTTTCATCAACAACATCCTGATAAACCTAAATCAATTCGACGATAGCTTCTTTCTGAAGCTTGTTCTCCCAACAATATAAGAAAAGGGGAGAGCACCAGCAAAATTTGTAGTTAATGTAGTTATTCTCTCCGAGATAGATCGTAGTTTGGTCTTTTGATATGGATAGCCAAGAGATAGATACTATGCCAGTCAGAGTATCGCAACCGAGTAGCTCACGAAGGCAACCCCAAATGAAGAACTACATGTACCACGACGACGACGGAGGATACCGAGTAACCGATCACTGGTGATCGTATTTGAGATCGAGCCTGCTTACGATGGTCAGCCACAAGGCGTGTTTGCAGGACAATTTCACAATGAAGACACGGAAGTTCATGCTTGGTCAGAAGTCGAAGGCGTGGGCCATTACTGTTGGCTTCAAGGGTCGATGAACCACTTGCCTCGTGAACAACAGTTGGAGTTCATAGTAGAAGTTATGCGACAGATCTTTATTTTCTTGCGTTAGTACTGATCAACAACATTGCTTCTCAGAGACTTCGAAGCTAAAGGAGGGGGTAATGTTAGGGACATATTCCTTAGAACTTTCTAGAGAGAAGTTTCTAGAACCTTCTAGAAAACAAGCCTCTGGAACCTTCTACAAGAGAAGCCTCTGGAACCTTTTAGAGAGAAGTTTCTAGAAGCTTCTAGAAAGGAAGTCTCTGGAACCTTATAGAAGAGAAGTTTCTAGAAGCTTCTAGAAAGGAAGCCTCTGGAACTTTTTAGAAGCTTCCTAGTTAATAGAAGTAGCTCGAGAAGCTTCCTAAGTAGGAGTATCTATAGGGATCGAGGTTGAAGAGTTCTTCAATCTCGACAACACATCTCTTGGAGTTCTACCTCACCTTTCTGGTGTTGTTCTTGTACTCGTCTGTTTAATCTAGTTCTGCCACTTCTTCTTGAACTTCTTGTTAGTTTTCAAGTCTATATTTTGTGTCCGTGACAGCAGGGCATAGAGGAATCTGGGCTACTTTTGCTAAACTCAAGGAACGATATTGGTAGAAAAATATGTATCAAGATGTGCTCTCATTTGTAGAATCATGAAGAATCTCTCAATCGTATTCTAATATCCGACATCGAGATGGTCTTCATCCTACGTATCCTCTGGCTATTCATTTTAAATGGGTTGTTGATTTGGTTATTATGCCAGTTGGGTTATAGCAGATGAAATATTTGGGCTTAGCTCGTGAAGATTTATCAAATCAAGTAGAAGGAAGAGCATTGAGGACAAAATCTATAGAGGGGATTTATAGATTTTTGCTTGAAGTTGTCATTTGCTACTACGGATGCGTACAAAAAATCATTGCAGATCGTGGAGAATTAAATGCACAAGAAGCTCGTAAGTTCTTTGAAAGATGTGGAGTTAAACTATCACTGACTACTGCTTATAACCCGGAAGGGAATGCAAAAAGCGAACGCGGTCACCCACCGATTGTGAAAGCATTAGTTAAAGCTTGTAATGGGAAAGTTAGAGAGTGGCCATGGCTTTTGTCATTTGCATTATGGACTGATCGAACAACACATAGTTTGGTGATAAGATATATGCCAGTAGAACTTATGACAGGTCGAAAACCAATTATGCCGATTGAAGAAAAGGTACTTACTTGGAGTATGCTACCATGGGAAGATGGATTGACAAGAGAAGAACTTCTTGCTATTAGGATTCGACAATTGGAGCAAAGATCGGAAGATGTGTAGATAGCATTGAAAAGGTTAAAAAGAGCAAGGTTACAAAATAAGGCGCGATTCAATAAGCAACATCGATTGAGACCTAAAGCAATCGAAGAAGGTGACTGGGTACTTATTTATGACAATAGTCTGGATAATCAATATAGTACTTTGTAGAAATTTTCAAAATATTGGTTTGGACCATATGTAGTAACAACTGTTCATGATAATGCGACTTACTCATTACGGGAGTTAGATGGTACAAAATTGAAAATACCAATTGCAGAGAAGCGAGTAAAAATATTTAAACGAAGACCCGCGGAGATGAATATGGAAGACCTTAATGAAGGTATAGAGATTCCGCAGCAAGAAGATGAAAGTGATTTGGATAATGAAGGTGACGAAGACAAACTGGACAAAGATGTAGAGGATATATTCTAAATCAAACAGCAATTGGGTAAATTGGTGCATACCGGAGGATGCACAAGTTCAAAGGGGGAGGATGTTGTATTGTAACACGAGTATACCGTGAAAATATAAAGAAAGGATACTTTTATTAATATTCAGTTGGCTCGAATATTGGGAGCAACGACCAATTCCAATGCAAATACTGAGTGGCCAGGTTCAGTCACCCCATTATAGTCAGCCGAGGCATATTGAAATGCTCCATTTGATTCCAATAACGGGAGTCAGCAAAAAGGGGAAGGACCAATTCAATGACGGGTGAGCCTGATTCGAAGAGCCAATTGGATCCAATTTCAAGACATCCAATCCAGGTCCTCTTACCCAATATGAGACCTGAATTGGTAGGGCAATCCAATGCAGTCTAATTACCGGAAAATCCAGGTCTTACTACGAGCCTCAGCCAATCTGACACGAAGGACCAATTTGATCCAATTACGGGAACATCCGGGTCTTACTACTGGACTCTTACCCAATACAAGATTTGAATTGGTCGGTCGACTCAATGTGGTTCCGATTACGGGGCTTCGATTCCGTTTCAGGCTGTTCCGTCCTTTGTGTCGTTTCGAGAACGTCTTTTCGGTAAAAAGATCTCTTAAAGGTAAAAACGGAGGAGAAAGCTCTGACGGCGAGAGCCAATTTTGGATCCAAGGTCTAACGGCAGGAGCCAATTTCGGATCCAAGACGAAAGATTGAAGAAATTCAGAATTAAGATTAAGAAATGAGAGGGGAGAGAGAGTTTTGGGGGAGTTTTTTTTGAGGTTTTGAAGGGTCGGAGAGCTAGCTTCATGCTTCGAGCGGGAAAAAAAGACAGAGAATTGGGTTTTTTTTTCTTCATAGGGTTTTGGAAAGACTGAGGCAATCGTTGCTAAAGTCAGTGTTGTAATGGTGAATCGGAATTTTTAATGAAGTGGGTATGATTACTCTTGACTTTTTTGTGAAATTGAGTTACGTCTGTGATGAAGAATTAAAAGGGTGTCTATAGGATTGAGTATGCAGAGTGAATGAAATTTATTGGATTAATCTAACAAGACAATCAGTGGATACAAGATCGTGAGTATAAAGCGGTATCGAAGATTAGCAGTTTGGGTTGTTCGAGGTTCTCTGTAACGTCTAGAGACCTACCGGCTGGGGCAAAAAGGATTTCGACGAGCAGTCGAAGGACATCCGTATAGATTTATGGTATATTCGTACAGTTGTTTATATTCCAACAGTCAAAAACTGATAAACTGCTTGAATATTGGCAAATCTCCATACTATCTTCTACAGCCAGACGCCCAGCTCGTTCTCGAACAGGAAAGCACGTAATAAGACATCGTACTCCTCATTTTATAATTGAATCACTTCTTTGGAGAATATTGAGCAGTGTGCTCAAGTTCTCCATAATATAAGCAAAATCCTTCTTGACAATGAGAAGCCTTTTCTTATACAGTAAGAGGTTTGAAACGTACTACATCAATTTGCATATCTTCTACTTCTGAATGTATGTATTGAAGAGATGTTGGTGTTGCCATTGAATTATAGTAATGTTGATGTCTACTTGTACGGTTCTAAGATTGGAATTCAAAAAGATAATTGTTGTACTTCATAACAAAGTCAATTGCTTGACTCAATGTTTGAGGATTAGATAAGTTAAGCATTAATTTTTTTACCTCATATTCTAATCCATAGAGAAATTGGAAAACAAGTGTAGTATCATCTCACTTGATATGAGTTGCAAGTTGTTGAAACTATGAAGCATACAACATTACTGATCGATTGCTTTATCACAAAATATGGATCTTATTGGTTGCAATATGAATTGCATCATGTTCTCCATTCATGGATCAAAATATTACCAAAAAAACCTCCAGATTATCAAATATTAGATCTCGTCATTTAAGAAAAGATGAAAACCATGATAATGCTAAAGATGAAAGAAGCATACCAATGAATCTAACTTACGATCCTGGAGTTGGATAGCTTTGGGATTGAAGTTCAATCAAAAGTTGTACTTGATTGATAAATCCTCTAAACTTTAATTTGGTGACATCAAACTTCTCGAGTAGGATAATTCTAGTTTCTCTAATACTGGAAGGACGTTCCACCATAGGAGAAGGGACATAATTTGGTGTAGATGTTGAAGCAACTCGAATCATTTCTATATCTTCACTTCCTGCCAATCTTGTTGTTCTTTGTGGTGGTAAATTGAGTTGATGCATTGCAAGTATTAACTCACTCAATTACTCTTGCATTTGTGCCATTGCACTCTTCATTTTAGTAAGTTCTGCCATGATAATACTTAGAAAAGAGAAGATGTCTAATATTGCTCAAGTCAAATAGAAGAGAGGACTTCAGAACAAAAAAAATACTAAAAATAATATCACTTTAGAAGAAGGTATTCTGCAACTTCTAATATGCTCATGTCTTATAAAAAAAAAAAAAAGATAATCCACTCTTAATGAAGATTAGACAAAGCTTTGATATTATATGTACACTCTTGTCAATCTGTCAAGGATAAGAATTTGATACAAACAAATAAATAAGTGAAACTTTTCTGAAGTGAAGATGAAAAAATAGAAATAATTAAATATGTATATTAAAAAAGAATATGGAGTGGGTATTACCAAAAGATAAGAAAATTAGAGATCCTTGAAACTAGACTAGAAGCAAGAAAGGAGTTGACAAGAGTGAAGAAGGCTTCACTCTTACCTCTACATATACTATCTACTTGTGAGGTACGTGGCGATGTCATACTGTAATTACTTATAGTATGTAAAAATTAATTAAGACATATAATATATTTGTGAGTCTTAATATAGATTAGAGTGGTTAGGAAATAAATTTATAGAGAATTGATATAAGA
Source organism: Physcomitrium patens (assembly GCF_059467195.1). NCBI lineage: Eukaryota > Viridiplantae > Streptophyta > Bryopsida > Funariales > Funariaceae > Physcomitrium > Physcomitrium patens. Next base: position 1,834,249 of record NC_143430.1, on the reverse strand, counting down.
AAATTTATTTGGAGATTTATATATTTTGATTATAATATTTATATTATGTAGGATTTAGATATTTAGTATAAAACTTAAGAGAAGGTTGGAATCTAAAGATGAAAGTCTAAACTATTAGAAGGCTTTTGAGAGGGATGAAAGGAAGGCATGGTTGGATGAAGGCAAGGAATGGAGATCTTCATTCCTATTGGTCGAAGGCCATACCCAATGGACTTCAAGGAGGTTGCCAAAGGACTTATTAGGAATTAGGGTTTTTTTTTTCAAAGTCATTTGAACTTTGGAGGCTAGAATCAGCAAGTTTAGGATTTTGGGTATTATTTGGATGAAGATTTTGTATGATTTCGAGTTTTTGTCAAGGAGATATAGATGTTCAAAGTTAAGGTGCCAAATTTGTACCTATTGTCATTCTTTGAAGCATAACATATGCATAAAAAGAGCAATGAAAGATCGACAACTGGAATTGGAGAGAACACTTTCTTGGCTATATTTTACATATACTTTTTGATAAATTCTAAGTTTGAATGAAGGAGTTTTACGATATTGAAGATAGCACATGTAGTTCAAAGGCAATAAGTGAATCATTTTGTTGATAGTAATAGTTGAAGCCATATTTTGAATTTGTATATGAATTTTTGACTAAAAATTTTCATAAGTCTGAGTTATTAGGTTATAAAGCTATTGATCAAAGTTTCATGGTATTTGAGTACTTATTTTGTGATATATAAAGAAAATAACACAAGGGTGTATGTAAGCTAGGGTTTAAAGCTATTATTAGGATTTTGGTGATATCTCAAGATTCATAATGAATTTGCAATTTAATTTTTTTGTGGTAGTTTTTGAAAATATATCAATATTGTATATAAAATTTAGGATTTTTTTGACAGACCAATCGTAAGATATGAGCTGTTGAAGTTCACAATACATTTCTCATAGGATATATAAGGTTTTAAGATACTTTATCATATATTTGGGTATTTTGTTGGTACTTGAACTTATGTATTGATGTAATTATCCTAAAAGAAAATATATTATACATATAAACTTGGTACTTTTATATCTTATACTTGATTGAGCATTTAGTGGCAGCCAGAAACCTAGCACTTTCTTGAGGCAAACTCTCTCTACCTTGACAGTGATGTTCTATAAGACCTCCAAAAATGTATTGACTTTGCACAATACGTATCTTAAGTTGGAAGGCAAATTTTCTATATAGGCGCCACATGGTTAAGTTGTTCCACAAGCTACCAACATGTATAGCATGTGATTAACTTGTTGACCAAGTTTTTAACCTATCAATCAAGTATAAATGCATGTAAAATCAAAGCAACATCTATGAAGCTTCTTGGAAGCTTATCTAGAAGATATTATGAAATTAATCTGCTTTTATCTACTTCTACCTATTCATATTACATAGATAACAATTACAATAAATATATGTCCATGACACATGATAAGGTCCGATAGGCAACAATAAAGATTTCTTCATTTTATCAAGAATCATGCTTTGCATCAATTTATCCGTCAAATTTTTAGCAGTTGACTTGTAATATCAATTGGAATGAAGAAGTTCTTACAAGCCAATTCTAATGGAGACTAAGAGATGATATGAAAGTTCTATTATTATCATTATTTGATCATTAAATATTCAATGAAGCTATTAACTAAGTTGTGAAGTACTATAATCAAATACTTCAATATCCTCTAGATTAATACTTGTGGACTTTGATAAAACAATGTACTAAAAATTTATACTTTGTTGCTTCAATAAATATATTACTTCTATATTTTAAAATTGAGGATATGCAAATTGATGTAATATTGTTCAAATCTCTTACAATAGACGAGAAGAAGCATTGATTTGAATAAGGCCTATACTTATAATGTGGTGAAGAAGATTACAAATCTAGAAACTATCTGGAGAAACAACATACAATCAAAACTAGAAGTGTGACAATTTAGGAAAGTAAAGAGGCCTAGCTACAATAAGGACCATGTGGCTAGATATTTTAATACCTCAAATTAATCAAGGTCCATCTTTTTGTATCCAACTTACTCATTGTTTTATAATATCTTTATCTTTTGGCTCAAAAAAACTTCAAAAAAATGCCTTATTAGATTCAAGAGCATCTACTTGCTCTTTAAATGAGGAGATTTTCAAATTTCATAAAATTCCTCAAGTATAGAAGTCAAAACATGTATATGTAGAAGTAATAGATGGTCAAACTTTATCTTTAGATAATATTATTCATGAAACCATATTACTAGAAATATTATTTGAGGGCTATAGTAAAAAAAATAATATTTAATATTATTAGAATTCTTTCCAATCATATCATTTTAGGACTTTGATGGTTTTAAAGATATAATCTATTTATGGATTGGAAGTTTCATTAGATTGAATTTTCTATAGGATTTCTTCAAGCAAAACTTATTAAAAAGTCATCAACAATAAAACCCTTATATTTTGAAATAAGGGCTTTTATAAAGATGGCTAAAAAAAATGCCACTTTTTATTTATGCAACTTTAGCTCATAAAGAAGCAAGCTTATTAGTAGCTATTTTAAAGCATTATAAAGAATTTTAAGATGTCTTCAAAAAGAAGAATGCTGACATATTGCTTAAACATCCATTGTATGATTATACCATCAATCTTCAAAAAGGACTCAACCACTATTTGGCCCAATTTACAACCTATCATAGAATAAGTTTTTAATGTTAAAAGATTATATCAATAAAAATCTTAAAAAGAAATTTATTCAAAATTCCAAATGTCTAGTAGGTACATAAATACTTTTTGTAAAGAAAAAAGACAAATCTTTGTGAATGTGTGCTGATTATCAAACCCTCAAGAAAATAAAAATTAAAAATTATTATCTATTATTTCTGATATTAGGGCTTTTGAAACAACTCAATTAAGCCAAGATCTACATTAAAATAAATCTTCATAGAGTATATACTTTGGTACAGATTAAAAAAGGAGATGAATGAAAAATAATATTTTGAATAAGGTACAAACCTTTTGAAAATAATGTCATGCCTTTTGGATTGAATATAACTATATTCATTTATGCTTTTTAGATCCAATAGCTAGATCCAATCCAAAAGGCATAAATGATTGAATGTGTCTTTGATGAATGGTATTTTTTAAAAATTCCTAAACAAGTTTGTTGATTATTATGAGATTCATAATAGAATGAAATCAATTATGAAATTCATAATAAATAAAAATCAATTATGAGATTTATAATAAAGAGATTCTTGTAATTTTAGATTCTTTTTAATAATTGCATCACTTGCTAGAAGGCATTACACATCTTCTGACCATATATATTGTATTATTTTGTATTAGCTTGGATTTTAAATTTTTTAAATTTTTTTTGAGATATGTCATTATCTTCTTTTAATTTTTTGATTACTCATCAACCAAAGAAGTAGCAAAGACTATGAGATGCTTTATCAAAAAGATCATATCTTGCTTCAAAGGTCAAAGAAGCAATATTTAATTAATAATATATGACTTTCTTGAAGTGAGAATAATTTTTTCTTTATACTACTTCTATGGTTATATCTATTGATTCAAGTTTTCATAAAGAAATTTGTACAGAATCAACTAAGATCGCATTAGTTTGTAATATCAATCAATGCCTTGATAACAATAAGTTCAAATTCTTATAAGATCTTTTGTATTATAAAGATTATTTATATATTCCGGAATGACCAATGTGACTTTGTATTCTTCAATCTCATCATGATTTCTCAACTATAAGACATTTTAGATTTAAAAAAATATTAGAGCTTATCTCTTGATATTTGTAGTGGTTTCAAATGTGAAAAATCATAAACAACTTTATTTTTTCATAAGACATTTATTCAAAATTTAAGAATTCTTGTCATCATCTTTATGAACTTACATAGGAACTAGCAAAAAATCTAGTTAATGTGCTACAAAAGATACATAAGTTTTGCTAATGCTATCTTTAAAAACCTAAACTTATTTTAGAATGAATTTTCTATGAAGCTACTGCTAGAATGTTGTATATGATGAAGAGAGTAGATATTACTCACATCAATCTTAGAATTTAGTGTATTTAGTTTATGATCTAATATATTGATTTGGAGAGTTTTTAGACAGTCTTTAGATCATGAATCTCAAAGTAGAACTAGAGTTGGAACTTTCTATATTACTACTACTAGATGAATTATTCTAGCTTTCACAACCTTTATAAGATTATCTTCAAGATGAAATTGGACCTTCTTGAGAAAAAAAGCACCCCTGCCACAATCAATTCAAATAAGAAAATCTTAAAGATGATGCTTGAGATTTGATCATTCTATTGCAGATATGAAACTGAAACCTCTTCTTAGAACTTAAAATTAGAAGAGAATGTGATGTTACAGATATCTAACAAGAAGATTTTAAAAATATTTTTAAAATATTTTATCAAGTTCTAGAAGGTTCTTAAGGATTTTTAAAGATTCTTAGAAAGTTCTAAAAGATTTTCAAAATATTTTAGTAGATTCTAAAAAGTTCTTAGAGAATTAAGGAAGTTATTTGAGAAGCTATTTAAGGTTGCATCGTCTTTAAGCAATATAAAAACTTCTTAAGAAGCTTCCTAATACCTTATGTATATTAGAGTTAAAGCTAAAGAGATCCTCACTCTTAATAATACATCTTTTGGAGCTTTAGCTCACCTCTCTTGGTATTGATCTTACACTTGTTGGATTTAATCAAGTTCTTGCTAGCTTTTTTATTGAAAAATCTTTTGTTCAACTTCTTATTTGGTCTCCTATATAATATATCTATAACACCACGAATATAAAGAACATTTTTGATTTTCTTTATTTCTCTACATAAGTTTTTAAGAGATATATTTTTTTATCTAAATATAAGAAGAATTTGTCTATAATAGTTTTAATATTAGAAAAATTTGATTCTTTTATTTTTTATAGTAATTATTTATTTTTAATTACATATAAACTTGCTTTCAAGTATAAGAAGCATTTGCTATCAAAGTCAAATGCATTAAAACATGCATTTACAATAACTTTAGTTGAAGAATCCATTCAATAGTCTTCTTCACTATCATCTTCAACTAGAATAGTAAGATTGTTTTCCTTCAATCTTAATAGTTGTAATTGTAGTTGTTTAATTTGATTCTTTAAAATCTTGACATTACATTCTTATGCAAAATGACTTAGTTTGCTATATTTGTAGTAAATAATATATTATTTTGATCCTTGTTCTAAGTTAATTTCATTATTGTTCCTTGCAAATGGATGATCATTGTATCTTCTTTCTTGGTAATGACTTTCAAAAGAGTGTCTTCTAAAATGTTAATGAAGATTTTTTCTTTTAGATCCAAAGTCACAAAAATATCTTTTTATATATAATACCTCTTCTTTGTTATATTTGGTTTTTTTAAATTGGTAAGATCTTTCTTTGTGTAATAATAATCTTTCTAATTTAGAAAAGGTAAGTAATGTAAGTATTTTTTTTAAAATTTATTCAAAGATAGACCAATTCTTTGGTAAACCATTTAGAATTAAAGCAACAATGTCTTTATCACATATGGCAAGCTCTTTATTTGCATTTTGTACATCATACAACATTTCTAATCATTTCAAAATAGATTGAGATTCAAGAATATCAATAACATGAGAAATAATAGAGTCTTGTACTATAGAGGTAATAACATGGCAAGCTCTAATACTATCTTAAATAGTGAAAACTACTATATTTGTGTTGGTCTGATTTTATTTTGTTGTGGTGGAGTTTGAAGGTGCAATTGTACCATTAAATGAAATTATGGATTCTTCAATGTTGATTGAAATGGATGTAGATGTTTCAATCAACTTCCACAAATATTCTTACATCAAAATTATTTGAATTCTATAATTCCATAACATGTAGTTAAATGCTTCATTTAATGTCATTGAATCATTGATGTCTCTCCCAAGTGGGTCCAAAATTCTTTACTTTAGATAGTGTACACAAAGACAACACTTGAAGAACTTTGCCTATTCAAAAAGTAAGCAATTCTACAATATTTCTTCATAAGCCTAGCTCTGATAGCAATTTGTGTACACTTGGCACTAGATAAGTTCTAATTGATCTGAAATAAAGTGTACATGTACCTAAAATAGATTTAATATGGAGGATATGGAAACTGGATATGTTCTTCCATCTGACAAGGATGAAATCCTAATGACAAGATGAAACCCTAACTAATAGATGGATGATGGCGTGGCCAACAAACCCTAATCTTATATGGATGAATAACGTTGGTATTCAAACTGGTAACGAAAAGGTTGAGAAGGCTAACTCAGTCATTTATCTTCGTTGGCAACGGCCAAACCATTCGTGACTCGCCATGTCACCATTAATCGATGCGGCGAATTAGCGAATGCAGCCAAGTTGGCTGTCGGCGTACTTCTCGATTCCACCAGGAGGATCCGCAATCGTTTCATGCTGAAATTGTGTTTTATTTGATGCAGTTGCTATTTCCCGCACTGAAACATTGGCAGTCCTGCGGCATCGTTTCCAACCAGCGCGTCTTCGACACCCCACTGCTCAAGCTTTGCTAGATACTTCGGCTGATGCGGGGAAGGTTGAGCTCCGCACGTCATGACCTCGCGATAAGATCGACTTGACGTTCTAGTAAGGGAATCAGGTTTTAGGGTTTTGCTGGAGTGTTGGGATTCTCCATCGACTGGATCGAGATCCTCGTTTCAAGTGCTGGAAAAGTTCTTGGTGCAATTAGAGAATGAGCTGTTTTGATAACTGGTTGTTGCACATTCGACCCGTGTGTTCAAGCTTTGCACACCTGTGGTGCTTGAGAATCTGTCCCGACCTCGGAAAAATCATTACCTTCAAACAGTTGATTTATGATGATGGTTCTGTTCAGAAAAAATAAATTGTGCATTCGTACTGCTTCTCATTCTCGTCTCTTCGAATGGAAACTACTGCACTGACTGACGAATGAATCTGAGATTGTAGGATAATTTACACGTAGGTGTTATGATACATTTTGATCGCAAAATGTTTTGTGTCGGAATCCCGAGCAAACAATTGCAGTCTAGCGTGTTTCCGGACACGAATCCATCGCGCGCTTCGTATTAATCAGTGCATGGTTTGTCTACACTAAAGCAAGCGGCGATGCGAGAAGGATGGCTTAGTCACAACTGCAACCTCCTCCACAACCTCCGCCTCCGCATCCACCCCCGTCCCCTCCATAGTCACCCCCTACGTCTCCACCTCCATCCCCGTCACCTGTTGAAAATACATCACCATAAAACAATTTTCTTCGACTTCCGATGAACCTGCACAAGTTTCATAACTGCATGCATCCGAGCCCCAATAACGAAATCATGACAGCGGATTGATGTTGAAGAGGTGAATCTTAAGAAGAATTTATGAGATCTCAACTAAACCAGAGTACGAATGCTAAGTTCAGTGACACTCACCGCCTCTACTACGGCTAGATGAACAGTGGTTGCTTCTTCCATCGTTTCCATAGCCATCGGTGTCTCCATAATCTCCACCTTTAAAACCATAGGTTCTTCTGTAATCATATTCAGCTCCATCTCCACCTCCCACGCCAGGTGCATGGATTACACCACCATTCCTTACTCTACCATTTCCACCTGTGCCACGCATGTTCCCCTGTCCGGCATCCGCCACTGGACGAGAACTGTTAAGCCGTTTCTTCTTCCCGTGGCTCGCGCAAATCCCCGTCAATGTAAGAATGGAAGCCGCTTCGAACACTATAATGGCAACTGCAGCTCCAAAGAGAATGAACATCGTTGCAATACGAGAAGGAAACTCCAAAATCGGTCGCAGTACGGACACTACTAGATGGGCAACCCAAAAAGAACTCTCTCTAACAGAAAGTGGTCGCGGCTGTCTCACAGTGACGCAATAATCACGCCTTGTTTGTTTCTTCGGCAATACAGGTCCTTCACGAGAATATCAGCTAAAAGGGCCTTGGTTTGAGACAAATCTGACTAAATTAGTGTGACGAAAATGACGCCGGGAAAGAATAGCAATTGAAAAAAAGAAAGTAAGAGACAGGATTGCGATCGGACTGCCCGCGAGAAGTAGAGCCTCACAATGAGACAAATTGTTAAGAAAGTAGTGCACTTGGAAGCATGCATATGCAAGGACAGCGCGTGCAAAGATCCCATATATGAACGTATCCCAGAACAAAAGAGGGGAAGAAGAAGAAGAAGAAGAAGAAGATGTATTCACCGAATTAAACCAAGTGGGATCAAAATGAGATCCTGTTCTTCCTCACGTGCCGATGTAAAATGCAGTCAATGGGAAGACGAGAAGTAGGATGGGTTGATTGAAAACCAGGATGAGTACAGCCACTGGGATAAAGAAGTCACAGTAGCCAGGAATAGTGAAAAACGCGTAAACAGGAACCAACAGTCGCCCCTCTGATCCGATGAGTAGTCGACGCTACATCGCGGTAAGTGCCACAGCGCTAACGTCACTCTTCCGAAAGCCTCGGCAACTTGCGATCCCTCTCGCCGATGTACAAGTAACTCGTGCGTACAGTAATCCCGTTGACAACGACAATCAGCTGTAATTAGCAACGGCATTTGTGCCTCAGATTGGAATGCACCAGTGACGGAATCCGTGAAACGAATTTACTACAACACTGGATGAGAATCTGCATAACCCACATGACTCGAAAATGATACGGTTTCGCCAATCTCACACGTCGCGACACATCGACGTTTCTACCTGCGCCATATTTCTGCGATCGGAGTTCTCATCGAACTCAGTCGGCTCCGAACTCCTACTTTGAACGCTCTCAAAAAACGAGGTAAAACGACGAAGAAGGAGGCGGCCATCGGGGGTCATCGTTTTCGGCCCATTCAGAAATAGCCACGTAAGATTTTGGTTATTTCAGCCACGTCGGCGTAATACCCTGCTTAGCGATGACTGGGATTAAAAAATAGGTGTGGCATATATATCAAAAGTTGATCCTTCTTTTATAGCATGCATAAAAACTCTTGCATCTACCAATAAAGATTTAGATATAGTGGAATTATGGATTTTTATTTAGCTAATAAAATCTTGGGCTAAACTATAGAAAAAAATAAAGTTATAAGAAATCCAATCTATTGAAGGATTATAGTTTTTTTAGCCATGATAATCCTAAAATAATTGGATTAAAAGGAGATTTAATCACATTAAATATTACTAAGCTATTATGACTATTAGTTGCTACATCTAATGGAACAATTTTATGGATGACATCTCTAAAAGACAACAAACAATCACCTATTACTTTTATATGCACAATTTTGGTTTTTTTGAATAAATGTATTTCTTGTTTTTTGACAAAATCTTTGTCTATAAAACAAGCTAAGGCTCTTGAATCTAATAAGGCTAAGACTTTGTGATTTTTTGATCTTAAAAATATTTCTATGACAAAACAAGGTGAAGGATCTAAGGAGGGGATATGACCTTTACAAGATTTCAATTGTCCAATTCTTATTATAATTGAAAAAATTGGTTTTTTGATACATAATTCTCTTTGGCAACCATGCTCCTCATTTTGTGGTTGTGTTGCTTTTTTGGACAATGTTGAGCAATGTACTTAGGTTCTCCATAATATAGGCACAACCTTTTTTGATAGCATAGAGTCTTTTTATGGTCTGTAAGAGGTTTGAAACATACAATGTTAATTTGCATAGATTTTGATCTTAATGATTAAACTTTTGTGAATTTAGAAGTTGTCACCATGACTTGACTTATACCCCTTCAATAAAATCTTTGTTTTTAGAATCTTTCAAAGAATTGATTTTTGCATGCAATGACTGTTACGGACATACTCATATAAGCTAGTAATTACATATACAAATAGGTGGAAGTAAGTAAAAGTAGTTAAAAGTAAGTTAATTCTATAGTATTTAATATGGAAGCTTCCTAAAAGCTTTATAGATGCTGCTTTGACTTCATAGGTGTCTTTAATTGACTTTTTGGATAAGAAACGTGGTCAACAAGTTGGCCATGTACCACACATGTTGTTAGCTTGAAGATCAAGCTAACTATGTGGCCCACATGTAGAAAAACTTGCTTTATAAGTCAAGGCATGTGTCCTACAAAGTCAACACATATTGGAGGTCCTATAGAACGTCGCCACGTAGCTCCTAGTTAGATAGTATATATAGAGAGAAGAGTGAAGCCCTCTTCACTCTTGTCAACTCTTTTCTTGCTTTCAGTCTAGTTTCAAGGATTTATAGTTTTCTTGTCTTTTGGCAATAGCCATTCTAGTTTCTCTTTCAATATACATACTTATTTATTTATATTTTGTTATCTTTCTTTAAGTGAAGGCTCACTTGTCTGAATTGCTTTTTCATCGAGTTCTTGTCCTTGACAGATTGACAAGAGTACACCTACAATATCGGAGCTTTGACTAATCTTGATTACGAGTAGATTATCCCTTTTTCTTGATAAGATATAAGCATATTAGAAGTTGCGGATTACCCTCTTCTAAACTGATATTATCCTTAGTATTTTTTTTGTTCCAAAGTCCTCTCTTCTATTTGTCTTGAGCGATATTAGACATCTTCTCTTTTCTAAGTGTTATCATGGCAGAACTTGTTGAAATGAAGAGTGCAATGGCACAAATGCAAGAGCTATTGAAGGAGTTAATGCTTGCGATGCATCAACTCAATTTACCACCACAAGAAACAATAAGATTGACAGGAAGTGAAGATATAGAAATGGTTGGAGCTGCTTCAACATCTGCACCAAACCATGTCCTTTCTCCTATGGTAGAACGCCCTTCAAATGTTAGAGAACCAAGAATTATCCTATCCGAGAAGTTTGATGGCACCAGATCCAAGTTTCAAGGATTTATCAATCAAGTGCAACTTGTGATTGAACTTCAACCCCAAAGCTATCCAATTTCAGGATCGCAAGTTAGATTCATTGGTACGCTTCTTTTTGGTTTAGCACTATCATGGTTTTTATCTTTTTTTGAATGACAAGATCCAATATTGGATAATCTAGAGGCTTTTCTGGCAGAGTTTTGATCCATGTATGGAGAACATGATGCAATTCGTATTGCAACCAATAAGATCTGTATTTTACGACAAGGTAATCGATCACTAACGTTGTATGCTTCACAATGTTGACAACTTGTAACTGATATCAAGTGGAATGATGCTACATTTATTAGCCAATTTCTCTATGGATTACAATATGAGGTAAAAAAATTAATGCTCAACTTACGTGATCCTCAAACATTGAATCAAGCAATTGACTTTGCTGTAAAGTCCGACAATCACCTTTTTAAACTCTGATCTGAGAACTGACATCAACGTTATTATAATTCAATGGCAATATCAACACCTCTTCAACACATACATTCAAAAGTAGAGGATATGTAAATTGATGTAGTACATTTCAAACCTCTTACTAAGCAAGAAAAGACTCGTCGTCGTCAAGAAAGATTATGTTTATATTGTGGAGAACCAAAGCACACTGCTCAATATTATCCAAAGAAACGACATAATCACAAAATGAAGAGTATGGCTGTGAAAGAAGATGATATCTCAGAAAACAAGTTTGTCCAGCTACAATAGGGACCGTGTGGCTGGAACCTTACACAACATCTAGTAAAGGTCCTATTCTCTCCTCAAAGCCCTCTCCTTGTTTTACATTAAATATTATTCTATGACCTAAACATTACAAAATCTCTGCCTTGTTAGATTTAAGAGTCTCATCATGTTTTTTAGATGAAGAATTTACTAAAAGACATAGCATATCTTTAGTAAAGAAAACTAAACCTATTCATGTAGAAGTCATAGATGGTCGTCCATTGTCTTCTGGGGATATTATTCACAAAATCCTTCCTATAGAAGTAATAATCAATGGTCATAATAGCTTTGTAGTATTTAATATCATTAGATCTCTCTCTAATCTAATCATTTTAGGTTTATCGTGGTTAGAAAAATACAACCCTCAAATAGATTAGATTTCCCGAACTCTTATTTTCTCTAAAAGAATAACTAAAAGTGTAGTTAATCAAGTAGAGAGTCATAAGTCCAATTCAATTAAACTTGTATTTATAGGTGCAAAAGCTTTCTTGCATGCTACTATGAAAGAATCACCATATATTATTTATGCGACACCTGTTTCTACTAGTGGAAAGACTTCAAGTGGCATGTTCATCGTGTTTTACAAAAATTAAGAGATATAGGACTCTATACCAAGATAAAAAAGTGTATATTCCATACTATTCAAGTCGATTTCTTAGGTTACATCATTTCAAATGATAGACTAATGATGGATCCTAAGAAAATTTAAACTATTATAGATTGGAACATCCCAAAAATGGTAAGAGATGTCTAATGTTTGTTGGGATTTGCCAACTACTATCAAATCTTCATGAAGGACTTCTTTTGAGTTGCAGCTCCACTTACACGTTTGACTTGTAATGACAAACTCCAATAAAATCAAGAAGCGAAAGTTGCTTTTGAATCTTTGAAGATAGCATTTATTTTTGCACCAATCTTATATCGTGTTGATTTTTCCAAAGCATTCTTTATGGAAACAGATGCATCAGACTTTGCTCAAGGTGCGGTTCTATCACAAATGGGAACAGATGACAAACTTCATCGAATAGCCTTTCATTCAAGAAAATTCTCAGCAGCAGAAATCAATTATGAGATCCACGACAAAGAACTTCTTGCAATCGTAGATTCTTTTCAAGAAAGGCATCATTATCTAGAAGGCGCTTTCAGTCGAGTCACCGTATATACAAATCACAAGAACCTCGAGTATTTTATGTCTGCACGCGTATGAAATTGTCGTCAAGCTCGTTGGAGCATGTCTTTATCAAGATTCGAGTTCATCATCACTTATCGGCCACAAAAACAACAAGGTTTGTTCGATGCCTTGTCTAGACGTTCTTTTCTTGCATCAAAAGAAGGAGATGTAGCTTTTAAGCAACAAAAAACGGTTTTCTTGAAGCCGGAGTAATTTCATCTTCGAGCAATAAAATCAACATTGACTGTTGATTTAACTTTTTTTAAGCAAGTCCAGTTAAGTATGTCTTCAGACCCTCTTGTTCATGATATTAAAAACAATTCTTCTAAATCTCATGATCCCTCTAAATTTGAATTCAAGAACAACCTCCTGTATTTTGAAGGATGCCTATATGTTCCAGAAGGAGAAGCACGTTTACGTATTCTTCGAGCTTATCACGACTTTCGAGCAGCAGAATATATTGGATATAATAAGACTTTGGAGCTGATATCTAAAGATTTTTGGTGGCCTCAAATGTGGAAGGCAGTCAAAGATTTTGTACAATCATGTGAAGTTTGCTCAAGATCAAAAATTCCTTGTCATCGACCTTTTGGACTTCTTCAACTATTATCCATTCCAAAACAACCATGGTCTTCTGTTTCTATAGACTTCATCACGAATCTTCCAATCTTAGGTTCTTACGACTCTATATTCATGATAGTAGATCGTTTTACCAAGATGGCACATTTTGTACCATGTACAAAATCTATCACAGGTAAAGAAACAGCTAAGCTCTTTCTTGACAATATCTATCGCTATCATGGATTACTATAGGATATTATATTAGATAGAGGAACTCAATTTGTATCAAGATTTTGGTGGACTCTTTTCAAGATTCTAAAAGTGGATATAAAACTATCTTCGACATTCCATCCTCAAACTGATGGATAAACGAAGTGTGTTAATGAAGTTTTGGAGCAATATTTTAGATGTACCATGAATTACAAACAAGATGATTGGACATTTCTTTTGCCATTGGCAGAGTTTGCTTACAATAACATGGTACATTCTTCTACAAAACAAACACCTTTCTTTGTTAATTCTCTTTATCATCCATGACTTGATACTTTTGACTTTTCAAAAGTTGATAATCCTGCTACAAAAGATTTGGCGATTCATTTATCAGAGCTACATGCAACGATGAAGGCGCAGTTAAAAGAGGCTCAAGAACAACAAAAGGTCAATGCGGATGTCTATCGAAAGGAACAACCACCATTCTTCTTGGGTGATAAGGTATGGCTACTTTGTCACAATATCAAGACCACTTGTCTTTGTGACAAGTTGGAATATCGAAGGTTGGGACCATTTTCTATCTCTGCACAAATCAATCCAGTTGCATATCGTTTATATCTACTGGATTCAATGAAAATCCATCCAGTATTCCACATGTCTCTTCTTGAACCATACAAGATAGTCGACATACCAAGAAGATCACAAGCTCCACCTCTTCCTATAGAAGTGGACAATAATGAAGAGTTTGAAGTAGAAGAAGTCTTAGATTCAAGGCGGCACCGAAATAAATTGGAATATCTTCTCTATTGGCATAGATATGATATTAGTGAACACACATGAAAGCCAATAAAGAATCTTCTAAATGCAGCAAAGGCGGTGGAGGCTTTACATCGGTGACGTCCATCAAAATCAAGATGAAAACCTTTTTTTTAAAAGACACAAGATTTAAGCAAGATAACATTCTACTTTCAATCCTTGTTCGTAGCTTTTTTGTAGTTGTGACACTCAAGAGATCGAGAACCAACAACCAACAGATTCGACTCAAGAGCCTTCATTTATTGACCTGCCGGATGAGACAGTACGATTGCCACAACCTTCAAGACGACGTAATCGAGATGAAGATCTTCAAGAACGACATGTTCTTCCTCAGATAGATGGTGAAATACAACGTTTTGGTATTACGATTTGGAAAGGGACTCCCGATGTTAGGTGATTTTGCTAGAGGTAGGAACAACTCCTAATGGAGTTCAAAATATTTAATTTGCAAGAAGTTATGAAGGCCTCAACAATGATCAAATAATTAGATGGTCTTCCCGCCCTAGTATGGGACACTACCGAAGGTTGAGAGGCCCTATCAAACATCTTCGAAGAGAACAAAGATCGAACTATGTGGCGAATACAATTCATTACATCATAGATTTCCTCAACATATAATGACCGCTCCACGTGGAACTCGTCCCTAGAAGGAAGGCTAATGTCCTGGACATACTCACGTAAAATAATAATACAAATAGGTCGAAGTAAGTAAAAGTAGGTAAAAGTAAGTTAAAAATACAAGTAAGTTATATCTATTGGAGTAAATATATATATATATATATATATATATATATATATATATTTTGTGACATTACCCTCCTTCTAGAAATGAGTTCTATGAGGAGTAGTGATCACATGTTGAGGAAGTCCAAGATGCAAAAAATTATATTTGCCACATATTTTGATCTTTTTTTTCTCCAAAGGTAATTGATAGGTCTTCTCAGCCACTAATAATGTCTTATTTCAAGGCAAAAATACCACTCTATTATTTGAACATTGTTGAAACCTTTGTAACTTTCTTCAAACAAAATATTTGTAACACTATTTGGAGTAGGTTTTACTTCCAATAAAATTACCAAAAATTGAGAGTCTCTTCCAAGGTTGTGATACCAAACACATTATATCTTGTCATCTATTCAAAAAAAAAAAAAAAAACATGTCATTCTTAAAGGTCTTCATCTTAATTACATTATCTTGGAGGCTATGATAATTACAATGTCTTGTTTGATAAGTTAACAAATGATGGCTCCTAAGTTGAATTTTTCGGTTGTTGGTTCTCTATCTCTTTAGTGCCACAAATATACAAAAATTACAAATAAAGATACAAGGTCAAATGTAATTTTCTTTGAACTACAGTTCTTTTATACTAAAGATTTGATATCCTTTATCTTGATTTTGATAGATGTTGTTGGTGAAAAGTATCAACCTTCTTTGTTGTATTTGCAAGATTTTGGTTGGCTCCCATGTCCATTCTCTAATACCATATCCATGCCAATGAACAAGATATTTTAACCTATGTTCGCACTACCTTGAATCTAAGACTTCTTCAACCTTGTACTCTTGGTTATTATCTACTTTTATAAGAAGAAATGCCATTTGTTGACTTCTTGGTATATCTATTATATTGTATGGCTCAAGAAAAGATACATGCAATATAAAATAGATATTTATAGACCTTGGTAGGTACAATCAATAAACAACTAGATTAATCAATTCATACATAAGAAATGGTCTAAGTGTACAATAATCCAACTAGTTACAAGGGCAAATGGTCTTGATATTATGACAAAGTAATCATACTTTGTTGCCAACATGGAATTGAAGTTGTTCCTTGCAATAATCATCTGTATTAATCTTTTGTCGTTTTTGAACTTCTTTTAGGTATGCCTTTATTGTTGCATGTAGCTTTGACAAATGATTTGCCAAATTTTTTGCCACATGATTATCAACTTTTAAAAGTCAAAAGTATCAAGTCATGGATGATAACCAAAATTGATAAAGAAAGATGTTTGTTGAATAGAAGAATGTATTGTGTTATTATAAGCAAATTCTACCAATGATAAAAGAGTTGTCCAATCATCTTGTTGATAATTGATGATATACCTCAAATATTATTCTAAACTTTGATTTACTTGGTTTGTTTGTCTATTAGTTTGAAGATGAAAAACCAAAGATAGTTTTATGACTACCTTTAGAAACTTGAGAAGAATTGTTCAAAATCTTGATATAAATTGTATCTTCCTATCTAATGTAATATTTCCTATCAACCTATAATAACAATAGATGTTTTTACAAAAATACTTAACTTACTGTCCACCTTTAATAGGTTTTATATATTATACAAAATGTGCCATCTTGATAAAAAAAATCTTTTATTACAAATATATAATCTTACAAATTTGAAACTAGAAGATTTGTGATAAAGTCCATAGAAATAGAAGACCATAATTGTTGTAGAATAGGAAATGGCTCAAGAAGTCTATAAAATTGATGATGAAGAGCTTTTGATCTTAAACAAATGTCACATGATTGAACAAAGTCTTTAATTATCTTTCACCTTTGAAGCCACAAAAAATATTTAGATATTAGTTCCAAACTCTTGTTGTATCTAAAATATTAGGCTCTTAGAGAGTTGTGACAAGCTTAAAAAATGCATAATTGTACTTTGCCTTTTAGAATGTATAATAATTTTTTAAAATAAAATAGATTGTTCTTGAATTCAAACTTAAAAGTATCCCAAGTCTTAGAAGAATTATTCTTAATATCATAAATAAGAAGATCAAAGGACATATTCAATTGAACTTACTTAAAAAATAATTAAATCAAAAATTAATGTTGATTTCATTGTTTAAAGATGGAAATACTTTGGCTTCAAGAAAATTATTCTTTGTTGGTTAAAAGATGCATCTCTTTCTTTAGGAAAAAAATAAGAATTTTTGGAAAGGGCGTCTGATAAATCTTATTGTTTTTCAAATTAGTAAGTAATCTTAAAATCAAATCTTAATAAAAACATGCTTTAATAGGCTTGAAAACAATTCAAAACACATATCAACATGAAGTACTTGAGGTTCTTGTAATTTGTATACATGGTGATTGGACATTGTTAGCCAAGTTCTTGTTAATGTATTCATTCAATGCAACAACTTTGTTTTGTGATAGGTTATAGATTGGTCTAAATGGTGGTTGAGTTTATTCTTAAAAATCAATATAACAATATTAAATGATGGTCTAAAATTTTTTTTGCATTCTTTTTTTAAAAAACATCTTAATAATCTTGATATTGATTTAGAATGCCACTTGAAATCTTTTTTCTATCAAAATTAGGTGTGGCATATATAACAAAAAGTTGATCCTTCTTTTATAGCATGCATAAAAATTCTTGCATCTACCAATAAAGATTTAGATATAGTGGAATTATGGATTTTTATTTAGCTAATAAAATCTTGGGCTAAACTATAGAAAAAAATAAAGTTATAAGAAATCCAATCTATTGAAGGATTATAGTTTTTTTAGCCATGATAATCCTAAAATAATTGGATTAAAAAGAGATTTAATCACATTAAATATTACTAAGCTATTATGACTATTAGTTGCTACATCTAATGGAACAATTTTATGGATGACATCTCTAAAAGACAACAAACAATCACCTATTACTTTTATATGCACAATTTTGGTTTTTTTGAATAAATGTATTTCTTGTTTTTTGACAAAATCTTTGTCTATAAAACAAGCTAAGGCTCTTGAATCTAATAAGGCTAAGACTTTGTGATTTTTTGATCTTAAAAATATTTCTATGACAAAACAAGGTGAAGGATCTAAGGAGGGGATATGACCTTTACAAGATTTCAATTGTCCAATTCTTATTATAATTGAAAAAATTGGTTTTTTGATACATAATTCTCTTTGGCAACCATGCTCCTCATTTTGTGGTTGTGTTGCTTTTTTGGACAATGTTGAGCAATGTACTTAGGTTCTCCATAATATAGGCACAACCTTTTTTGATAGCATTGAGTCTTTTTATGCTCAGTAAGAGGTTTGAAACATACAATGTTATTTTGCATAGATTTTGATCTTAATTATTAAACTTTTATGAATTTAGAAGTTGTTACCATGACTTGACTTATACCCCTTCAATAAAATCTTTGTTTTTGGAATCTTTCAAAGAATTGATTGTTGCATGCAATGACTTAAGCAATAAATTGCTCCAATGAGTGTGAATGTGCTTTTGGTATCATCAATATTAAATCTTTGATATTATCTTTTAATCCATACAAAAATTGATTGATAAGAGCCTTGACATTCTATTTGATGTTGCAAGCAAGGTTTTAAAATTCAACATCATATGTAGAAGTTTAATGTAATTATTATCATAAAGATAAAAGTTTGATCTCTACTATCTTTTTTTAATCATTTTTTTTTAAATGTGGCCATAATGGCTTTGAAGAATTAATTTAAAACATACAGTTGTCATGAATCCTTTTCCATTAAAGGTGCAAACTAAGAAAGAATACTTTCAAAGAGAATTCCATCTATGAATCCAACTTGAATAAATCCATCAAAATATTGAGATATATGTAACTTTAGATAGAGCTTTACTTGTTGTAAAAATCTTCAAAACTTTGATCTTGTTCCATCAAACTTTTCTACCATACTTATTCTTGTTTCCTTCATACTTGTAGTAGCAAGACTTCTTGGATTTAGTTGTGAAATTGATCAACTTGCTTCTTTCAACTGCACAACTTTCTAGCATGGACTTTAAACTTCATTATTAACTTCTTCTATAGGTGTTGGAATACTACCTCCATAATTTGTATTAGAGATACATGCAATTTCTACCTTAAGATTATTAATAAATTCATGAAGATTTGCAATGGTTGCCAATCTATTCTCACTTTTGTTAAGAATAGTATTCATATTTTATTTCATTTTTATTTTTATTTTTTTTATCCACAATTCTAACAAATGTATCAATCAAATTAGAAGAGAATAATCCACAATCCTCTAGTAGTAAATAAAAATTTCTACAAAGAAGGGTAGTCTATTTTCTTTAAGAAAAATAATCATTGTTAAGGAACTAAAATATTAGATTGAAGGTAAGTGGTTCACAACCTTTAAAATATAATAATAGAAGTATGATAGTTTACTCACTTCTAAAAACAAAACAAAACTAATGAGTTGGCATTCTTATTAAACTATCAAGAATGTGAATCTTGAAGAATCAAAAATTTAATTCAATCATGTATAACTTATAAAGAATAGATTTTTAGTCAAAACTAATATAGTATTGAAATTAGAATGGTTATTGCCAAAGATAAAAAGACAAGAAAGTTTTGAAACAAGACTAAGGACTAAAAAGGTATTTAGAAGAATGAAGGAAGCTTCATTCTTGCCTCCATATATACTATCTAACTAGAAGCTACCTGGCGGCATTCTATAAGACTTATAACATGTGTTTAATTTATAAAACATGTGTTTTAACTTGCAAGTCAAGTTTCCTATATTTGTGCCACATTATTAGCTTGTACTATAAGCTATCAATACATGCAACACGTGACTAACTTGTTGGCAAAGTTTCTAACTTATCAATCACCTATACACATGTATAAAAGTGAAATTTTATCTATAAAGCTTTTAAAAAGCTATCCTATAAGATATTATCAAATCAACCTATTTTGACATGTTCATAAAATTCAAATAATTATTAGAGTAAATATGTATGTTGAAGATACATGTTCACAATGAAGTATGGTTACTTTGTCACAATATCAAGATTCATTGCCCTTGTGAAAAGTTGGATTACTATAGTCTTAGACCATGTTTTACTTGTAAACAAATCAATTCTATTACTTATCGATTATATCTACCAAAGTCTATGAAGATGCATCTTGTATTCTATGTGTCACTTCTTGAATCATATAAGACAATGAATATCTTAGAAAGTAGAAAAATGCCACCTCTTCATGCAAAAGTGGACAATAATCAAGAATATGAAGTGGAAGAAGTCTTAGATTCAAGGCAGCATTGAAATAGGTTGAAACATCTTGTTTGTTGGTATAGATATGATATTTGGAATAACATACAAAAGCCTATTACAAATCTTGCAAATACAACAAAGAAGATTGATGCTTTTTATCAACAACATCCTTCAAAATCAAGATAAAAAATAACAAGTCTTTGTTATAAAAGAAACAAAGCTACAAAAAAGATAGCATTCTACTTTCTATCCTTGTTTGTAGTCTTTTTGTATTTGTGACAAAAAAAAGATGAAAAATCAACAATCAATAGATTCAACTCAGGAACTTATATTTATTGACTTATTGGACAAGACATTGTGATTGTCATAGTCTTCAAGACAACGCATCAAAAATAGAAATCTTCCAGAACAACATATTTTTCCTTGATTTAATGGCAAGACACAATGCATTTAATATCATGACCTTGAAAGAGACTCTTCATGTTTGGTGATGTTATTGGAGGTTGCATTGATTATTGACAATGTTTTGAATGTTTTATTTGAAAGAAGTTACAAAGGCCTCGACAATAATCAAATAACAAGGAGATCTTTTTGCCTTGATATGAAACACTATTGATGGCTAAAAAGACCAATCAACCACCTCTAAAGAAAACAAAGATTAGGGTATGTAGCAAATACAATTTGTTGCATCTTAGACTTTTTCAACATATGATGAGTACTTCTTATGGAACTTGTTCTTAAAAAAAACAATAATGTCATGGACATAAAAATTTACCTAAATAAGAAGTGTTAGATAAAAGATAAATGTAAGTAGTTTTAATATTATTTTGTGGCAAAGCTTCTAAAAAGCTTTACAGATGCATATTTGGCTTTACACATGTTTAAAGTTGATTGATAGGTGAAAAACTTGGCCAACAAATCAACCATGTGCCACATATGTGGATTACTTATGGTATAAGCTAACAATGTGGCACACATATAAAAAAATTTGCCTTGTAAGTTAAGACTTGTATCTTACAAATTAAACACGTGTTGGAGGTCTTATAGAATGTTGTCATGTAGCTTTCAATTAGATAGAATATATGGAGGCAAGAGTGAAGCCTTCTTCACTCTTGTCAATGCCTTTTTCATCTTTAGCCTTATTTCAAGACTTTCTAGTCTTCTTGTCTTTGGCAATAGTCATTTCAATTTAATATTATACCATCTTTGAGTGATTATCTAGTCTTTTTGAATGACATAAGAGTGTATTGAACTTTTAGTTCTTTGAGATTTATATCCTTGATAGAAGTTTGTTAATTAAAGGTGGTTTTGGTCTAGCAAGCAAAACCACAAGTGAATGAGTGGTGCTTGTTGTAACATAGTATAATATTACGAACAACAATTAAATAGCATTTTTATAATTTAATTTGTAATTTTTGTAGTTTGAGCTTAAAGAATAATTTCTAAATATTAACCTTGGATATTATATTAATTAAAAGAAGATTTTTTCAATAAAATTATCTTAATTAAGAATCTATATAATAATAGAAATATAGGCTTTAATTTTATAGTTTAAGTTTTAATTTTGTTATTTTTCTAAAATAAAACTTATTATTAAAAATTTATTAGTTTGTATATAAATCAATCTACAATCTAACAGTTTAAACCTTAGCTAAATTCTACTTTGAGTTTGTTCAAGAATGAGCAATTATTTTTGAAGGTTATAAAATTATGTTACTTTGTTATGAATGCCAATGTAAAATATTAATTCAATATAGTTTAATTTTTCAAAGTTAATGGATTGTATGTAAAATCTATTTAAAAAAGAATTTTATACTAATTATAATATAAAGTTAAAATATATACAAGAAAACTTCAAATAAAACATAAAAATACAAAGATTCGATAATATATGGTAGATACACAATATTGCATAAGTAATCTATTTTTATTTTTATTTCTTATTTATTTTTAATTTAATAACATTATATTAATATAAAGAAATTTGGATGATTCAATACAATATTATTGTAGACTTATAAAGCTTCTAATTATTTATAACTACTAGCCAATTTCTTTTTAATAATTATTTCTTATTTAATCTTTATTTAAATTAACTTAAATATCTAATTTTTAGCTGGATTGGACATTTCTTACCTACATTAGACACTTTTGCTCTCTTGTCTCGATCTGAAGGTGACTTATTGAGAATGTTTGGTTATTAAGTAAGTTAGATATTTCCAATATGCCTTAGACCTCTTGACCTAAATTTGACTATAACTTAGATTTTCTATATTTTAATCAATTACTAAGATAATTTAATCAATTATTAGTTTTTTATTATATATCAAGTAAAAATCTAACAAACTAAATATATAGTATTTGAATATAATTATTTTTTTATTTTTTTATTTTTTTATTGTTGTTGTTGTTGGTATTATTGTTATTATTATTATTTTCTGTTCTTGATAACAATATAATAGAACATGTTTGATTGCACATTTTAAAAACCTATCACCTCTTTAAATACATGAAAATTCACCAATTCAATCTTAGGTTTGTATTTAAGATGCAAAAACCTCTTTTATCTCTTATTGCATATTTCTCCACAATCTTATTCAATTGTATAAATGCATAATGTTCTAAAATCAACATATTATTGCAACAAAGTAGAAAATGCACACACAAAGAATACATACAATCAATAGAGAAGACAAACAATGTAAGTCATTCACTTCAAAGTTGAAACTCCATCTATTAGAGAGCACAAACAAGAACTTAATTTTACTAGAGAGTATACAAATTGTTGGCATAGTGATGTCTATATGAAGTATAAACAAGATCCTAAAAAAAATGTATTGCTAATCCTAGTGCCTTAACTAAAGAAGCTTTAAATTTGATTCAGACCACCTAAAATCCCACTCCAAATTATAAACTCTCTATGAGTGTTGATAAAAATTAGTAGGCAATGCCTACTAAATCAACTACTTTTAGAGTTATAAATATAAGACACATATCAATACATATGTGTTTTTATTTATAAAAATTAAAAACTACCTTAGAATCCATAGCAAAAACTATAAGTTAAATAACTACCTAACATTTTCATACTACCTACCAACTACAAAAGAAATTGAAAATTAACTTTTACACCAATTACTTGTTCTTTAGCAAAATAGCCTTATCTTTTATCTTTTAGATGCAAGAAATAAAAATCTAGACTCTCTTCATCTTGTAACATCCAATATGTCTTTGAAACTTATATGGACTTGATAACATTAGAACTTAAGACTTTCTCTAGTTTTACCTGTTATCATCTTCAACTTCATCATTGGTTGTAGTTTTTAGTAGAAGATAACTTATGATGATATTATCAAGAATTATCATTTTAGTAACAACTAATTCATTTGAATAGT